>NC_051861.1:64257119-64552775 GCF_015732765.1 Culex quinquefasciatus | reverse complement strand
CGTATTCTTAAATTCTTAAATTCTTAAATTCTTAAATTCTTAAATTCTTAAATTCTTAAATTCTTAAATTCTTAAATTCTTAAATTCTTAAATTCTTAAATTCTTAAATTCTTAAATTCTTAAATTCTTAAATTCTTAAATTCTTAAATTCTTAAATTCTTAAATTCTTAAATTCTTAAATTCTTAAATTCTTAAATTCTTAAATTCTTAAATTCTTAAATTCTTAAATTCTTAAATTCTTAAATTCTTAAATTCTTAAATTCTTAAATTCTTAAATTCTTAAATTCTTAAATTCTTAAATTCTTAAATTCTTAAATTCTTAAATTCTTAAATTCTTAAATTCTTAAATTCTTAAATTCTTAAATTCTTAAATTCTTAAATTCTTAAATTCTTAATTGCTTAATTCTTAAATTCTTAAATTCTTAAATTCAAGAATTCCAAATTCTTAAATTCTTAAATTCTTAAATTCTTAAATTCTTAAATTCTTAAATTCTTAAATTCTTAAATTCTTAAATTCTTAAATTCTTAAATTCTTAAATTCTTAAATTCTTAAATTCTTAAATTCTTAAATTCTTAAATTCTTAAATTCTTAAATTCTTAAATTCTTAAATTCTTAAATTCTTAAATTCTTAAATTCTTAAATTCTTAAATTCTTAAATTCTTAAATTCTTAAATTCTTAAATTCTTAAATTCTTAAATTCTTAAATTCTTAAATTCTTAAATTCTTAAATTCTTAAATTCTTAAATTCTTAAATTCTTAAATTCTTAAATTCTTAAGTTCTTAAATTCTTAAATTCTTAAATTCTTAAATTCTTAAATTCTTAAATTCTTAAATTACTTAAATTCTTAAAATTCTTAAATTCTTAAATTCTTAAATTCTTAAATTCTTAAATTCTTAAATTCTTAAATTCTTAAATTCTTAAATTCTTAAATTCTTAAATTCTTAAATTCTTAAATTCTTAAATTCTTAAATTCTTAAATTCTTAAATTCTTAAATTCTTAAATTCTTAAATTCTTAAATTCTTAAATTCTTAAATTCTTAAATTCTTAAATTCTTAAATTCTTAAATTCTTAAATTCTTAAATTCTTAAATTCTTAAATTCTTAAATTCTTAAATTCTTAAATTCTTAAATTCTTAAATTCTTAAATTTAAAAAAAAAATTGTTGTCAAAAGCATTATTTTTAAATTTTCGATTTATTTAAACATTGAATTTTATTGTTATTTCTAAATTACTGATTGTTTAAATTTCTGATTTCCTGCTTTTGATTTCTTAACATTTTCAAGCCATGAGTTTATTTAACCCTAGAATTTTTATACTATAATTTTTTTTATGTTGAAATATTGAATTTTGTGTGTGTTTTTTTTTTTAATTGCAGATTTGAAAAATGGATGTTTTTTTAAATGTGTATTTTTTTTTATTTCTGAAGATCTAAATTTTGGCTTTTTACTTTTATTTTTATTTTTAGAGTATTTGTATTGTTGAATTTCTAAATATTCGATTATTTTTATTATTGACTGTTACTTCTAGAAAATAAGTGACAATATGCCTATGAGAAGGAATTCGCCTTTCAAACAAATAAAAAAAATCACACATTCTCAATCACGTTTTAATAATAAAAAAAATAATTCCGGATGAAAAAAAATCGTATCACATCGTAATAAAATTATCAAAATTCGTGATATACAAGAAACATTAACATCTAATCGCCACTCTTACTTATCGATTTCGGAAAACAACCGTGCCCCCCCCAACATTTTGGACTAGTCGGCGCCCCTGATTGCGGAGTCAATTATAAATTTGTGAAATTTTGTTGGCCTTGCCAAGGTAGCAATATTTGCATAAAATATTGAATCATTATTGAAATTGATTTTTAATGTTTCATGTGGTGGAATGTATTCGTTAAATTGAAGTTTAAAATTATATGGAATTTGATTTTTATTGCGTCGACTATTTGTATAAGTTCGTTTTAAAGTGCTCTTTGCAGTATTCGTTTTATAACATGCATAAAATTTGTTAGCTTGATAATTATTTCTTTGATAAAAATTTGTATTTTTATTGTGTCTGAAATTTCTGAATTTTCTGTCAAAATTAAGGTTTGAATTTTCAGTACTTGCAAGCAATCTTTGCTCGAGAGTTCTTAAAGACTCTCTACCAATTCGTTCATTTTCTAAAAATTCTAGCAAATTTTCCAACTTCATATGACGGTTATTCGTGGCAATTTCTTTGATTTCATTATTTATAATTCCAACTATAAAGTGGCTTTTTAAGCTATAAGCTGTAAATGAATTTTCATTGTAACTTTGATCAATTTTTATGATTTCGTAATTTATGTCAAGAACTCTACCTGCATATGATTTAAATGTTTCATCCCATCCTTGTTTCAGAGTTTCAATTTGTTCATTTATACTACAAAAGTAGTTTTGATACCAAACTCTCTAATTAAATTTGCCTTGGTTTCTTCCCAAGTGTTTGCATAAATTCGTTTAATACGTGCTGCTGCTTTAAATTTTAGTTTCATAAAAACAATATTTAAAAATTTACTCTGATCTTCGCCTTCAGGAATTTGATCAGCATAATAATCTATTAGCATTAAAAATTGCTCCAGTGAGTCTAATGACCCATCAAATTCTGGAATAAGCTGTATTAAATCCGTCATCTCCAAATTCGCCATCTTTTAGCGTGTTTTTAACTATTTACATCAATTTCGGTATAACTTTTGTTTACTCACCCTAAACTGCCAGATTTCCATGGTCGTCTTCTTGGGTGTTCGATGCGGCTGAATTTCGTCTCCAATTGATGCAGATGATCTCGTCATTGTTGAATCCTAGTGGTGTCCATCGTTGGCCGGTTTTGAAATTTTCGATGCTTCTGCCATTGGTCGAGCCCGTTTTGATTCCATCTCGTACTGCTGCACATTTGCTTCCATCTTAGAACTCCTGACATAACATTTTCTTCAATTTAACGTTTTTACACTATTTTAACTGTTTGTTACTTCGCGAAATCATTTTGTTCATTAACTTTCACGCATAGTCACATTTTCAACTCTCGGTTTTGTCCAATCATAATGGCGTGTCCAAACACACACAGCGTTGCTTTCCGCTAGTCACCACCTGAACGGCCCGAGCGGTTTAGGCTTTCAGGATTTTGTGATATTTACATGCAAAGTCAAAACAGATCAGTAAACTTCACTTATTTGTATATTACACTTTTTTATAGATTACATTTTTTTCGGTAACACTCTTGACTTTTACGCGCACGATCACATCACTTTGCATTAAGATCTTCGTCGAGCCAGTTCTCTATGTTGTAAGCAAGACTTGTCCTCCAGACCTCTGCGCCGAGCCATGCCAGACCCCGAACTCCTAAGTCCCGGGTGGACTCTTCACGGCAGCTTAGTCCCGGCGGACTCTTCACGGCGGCTAAGTCCGGCGGACTCTTCACAGCGGCTAAGTCCCGGCGGACTGCGGCCTCCACCGCTAAGTCCAGCTGGACTGGGGCCTCTGCTACTGGTGGCTGCTGGCGGGTCTGGCTGGTCAGGGGCGTCTTCTGGAACTGGCACTGGACTGGAGTTGAGCTGGCTGGAACTGACTGGAACTAATTCTGGAACTAACTGCCCTCCTCAAGAAGTTTGGGGTTTTTATAGTCAGTCCCCGAAAACTCTACTAAATTTTGTTCTACTAAAAGTGGTCCGTTTCGATGAGAAGCATCGATGAACCTCATGAATTAAATTGTGCAGACCTCTGCAATTCTTCATGACTTTCCGTATGGTGTAGTGAGTACACCTCAAAATCGGAAGTTATGGGTTCGAACCATTGTCGTGAAACTTTAAATTATGTTATTGGAATATCAAAATTATGTTCCTCAAATATTCTCAAAAATGTAAGTCAATAATGAGAAGGTCGAATTCTCTATTAAACAAACATGCCAATGAATTTGGTTAAGCCACACCCTCAATTTCCCCTGTGTAATAACATCGCACATTCATAATTGAAAGCTTAACCATTTTGATTGCCTAACAATTGGCGAAATTTAATAAAGGGCTTTTCAAGTGAGGATGACTCATTAGGGTGTAATATCAAAATCGATTTACCAGCACAGCACTTTTTCAGTTCCTTTTGGGGTCCTAAACAACTCCCCAAAGTTTGGGACCGATTGGTTTAGTCCTCACTTTGCGCAAAGCGATTCAATTTTCCATATAAATTTGTATGGGGAAAACCATTTTTTTGGATTTTGGTATTTATCAAATCCACGTTTCATGCTATATCAAAACCGGACTCATATTCGGATGCTCTAGAATGTCCTTTACAACTTTGCCGAAGAGAGTATGGTGCTAACTTGCTCCTGAAAGAAGATATAGCGTCCTCAAAACTCGTCTAAAACGTGATTTTCGAGCAAAAAACACGTTTTAGACGAGTTTTGAACACGTTTTATCTTATTTTAGGGGCAAGCTAGCACCATACTCTCTTCGGGAAAGTTGTAGAGGACATTCCAGAGCATCCGAATATGAGTCCGGTTTTATATAATATGATAATTTGATAAATACCAAAATCCAAAAAAATGGTTTTCCCCATACAAATTTATATGGAAAATTGAATCAGTGAACTAAACCAATTAAACTTTGTGGAAAAGTAAAAAGTGCTGTGCTCACTAAATTTGGACAACTTTATTTTTTTCCATACAACCATATTACACCCTAATGACTCATGATCCACACCTGTACATTAGCGTGGTTCACGTTTCTATGAAAAAGACAAAAGTTGTTATTTTGTCTTGCATCAACCGGAATTTCGTTCTTTTATGTCCCCAGAAGCACTCCTGAAAATTTGAGCCCATTTGGTAAGGTCTAGGAGCTCCAGTTTTAATTTGAAATTTATATGGGATTTTGATTTATTTTCCATGGGAAACTATCTTTTTACATTGTATTAGGATTTTTTTATAAATCGATGAAATGACTTGATTCTTATAGTAGAGATATGTTTTGAACTGGGGACAACTTTGTAGAACATACCAACATGCTAGGAAGTGACCCTTTAAAGATACAGATACTTTTAGATGGTGGCTGGCCTTCAAAAGCCACCATCTAAAAGTATCTGTATCTTTAAAGGGTCACTTCCATGTTGGTATGTTCTACAAAGTTGTTCCCAGTTCAAAACCTATCTCCTACTATAAGAATCAAGTCATTTCATCGATTTATAAAAAAATCCTAATACAATGTAAAAGATAGTTTCCCATGGAAAATAAATCAAAATCCCATATAAATTTCAAATTAAAACTGGAGCTCCTATGGGCTCAAATTTTCAGGAGTGCTTCTGGGGACATAAAAGAACGAAATTCCGGTTGATGCAAGACAAAATAACAACTTTTGTCTTTTTCATAGAAACGTGAACCACGCTACTGTACATAAGCTTAATTATTTGTCGCGCAACGCGAGTCGACGGGTACATTTTTTTATGCTTGCGTAAGCGCGCATGGTCAGAACTGTGGTGAGGTTCGAAAAATGGACAAATTTAATGATTTAAATTTGAGGTCGCTGCACTGTATAATTTCTTTCATTTTGTCGTTCTCGTGAAACCGTGTACGTCTAAGTCCAAAATGTAAACAAACGTTTAGGTGATTCCGGTGGTTAGTGAGTGGTGGTCCACGACGTCAATCAAAACAGAACGCGTCCGCAGCCAGGACTTGTACGCGGATACCTTCGAAGGAGGATGGTGCGGAACAAGGTTAGGAGATTAGGGGAAAGTTGGTTTTCAAAAGGATGAGGCCAGCTTCCTGCCGGATCTGCAGCTGTTTCACGACCGAAATGGGTAAGAAGGAAGCTTGGGTGTTTGGTGGCGTTTGTGTTTGGTTTTGTTTGTTTTTGTTGGACGCCGTTTATGCGGATGTGAATTTGCACCGGTTGTATTCGATAAAGTTAATTTTAACGGTGAGGAGAAGGATCCGACGGAAGAGGGAAACGACGAGAAGCGATCGGAGGTGGTCAGCGCGGATTTTGCACTCGGTGCCGGCGGTTTACGACCATCAGCAGCATTACCCGAGCAGGGGATTTTGATTTCATGGTATTTTACCATCTATTACTGGGCAACCAAGAGCACATTTTGGTCGCTGGTATTTGCACAAGTAATACCAAAATTTGGTATTTTCATACCATTTTTAGTGCAGCAGTTGCAGTTTGTGGAAAAACGGAAATGATCCATATGCAACAGCCAAATCTACTCACCTGATGATTCCATGTTGTTCTTAGTGATATTCTTCACCACACCGAATGCATTTGTCATTGATGAACGGCCTGTGCTTGAAGTTCTTGAAGCTTCTGAAAAATAACAAGATTGAAAAATAAGTATTATTAAAATGAAACCGGATTGAAATTCACCAAAATTCAATAATCTGTTGATTGACTCGTTTTTCAAAGTATTTGGTTATCCCGACTTAAAGAAATTTCAACGTTTTTGAAAAAAATATTAGTGAGTATAACACAAAAAAATCAGCTTTAACATTTTTATGTTTCAAGTCATTTTAGCGCAAAATTAAAATTTAAAAAAAAATCCATAGTTTCAGAGAAAATTGATGAAACCTTTCAATACCAAAATAATACCAAAATGTGCCATCCTGACTTAGAAAATTTTCCACAATTTCAAGTCATTTCTGTAGGGGGTATATCAAAAATGTTCAAAATCAAGTTTGAAATTTCCGGTTTTCAATGAAAGCATTCGCTTTGAGACATCATTTTAGCGCAAAATTAATTATTTTGTCAAAATTGGTCAAAATTTTCCCATAGTTTCAGAGGAATTTGATAAAACATTTTAATACCAAAATAATACCAAAATGTGCCATCCTGACTTAGAAAATTTTCCACAATTTCAAGTCATTTCTGTAGGGGGTATATCAAAAATGTTTAAAATCAAGTTTGAAATTTCCGGTTTTCAATGAAAGCATTCGCTTTGAGACATCATTTTAGCGCAAAATTAATTATTTTGTCAAAATTGGTCAAAATTTTCCCATAGTTTCAGAGGAATTTGATAAAATACTGTAATACCAAAAGAATACCAAAATGTGGTGTTCGACCATTGACAAATTCTGCAATTTTGCAATATCAAAACAATACCTTAAATTGGTATGATACCACATTTTGCTCTTGCATAATCCTTAAGACAAATTTTCAAGGGTCCAGGAATACCAAAATTTGGGATTGATACCAGAGAAAGGTATTATTATGCATTTCCCTTGTTATTTACCCATGCTCGGGATTATGTGCCGGAAGTGATGACGGGACAGTGAGGGATGTCCTGAGGGTCCGCAGTCCATTTCTCGGTGCGGGACATGTATGACGAGTATAACATAAACATCCGGAAGAACAGTTTGCACCAGTCCTGGAAGAACCGTCTGTACGAAAGCCACAGGTCCTGAAGCTGTCGTACTCGGATTACTTCCAGAGGTTGGAGCGATATCCGACGAACCTGATCAAGAACATCTAGCTGGAATACCGAAGAAGTCACCGGTTAGTATTGAAAATGTGTTCAGTGTCTAGCCAATTTAATTTACTTTCAAACTCTTTCAGCAACTCCTGCCCGCAAACTCTCAACTCGCGACGGCGCAGCTTCGGCCGGATGAACTGGCAACATCTGTGCCATTCTCGAAGGAGGACGATGTGATCGGAAACTATCGGTTCAGGCGCTTCACTTCCCAGTCGGAAAACGTCGACTCACCTTCCCGAATTAACACCCAATGGCCAACTCCTCCAAGCCTGTCCTGATGATGGCCGGCAACGAGACCACCCTGTTCTCTACCTCGCTGTCGCGCTCCAAAATGTAGGCCGCGATGTTGAGCAGCATAAGCAGCTGTTTAAATATTAAAATAAAAATAGAAATAAAATCCATCACATTTCTCGAAAATCATCACTATAATGTTAAATGTTATTTATTGTTGCCATAAAAATTTTCTTCTTATAATGAAAGTAAAATACTTTTACCGATACAACGATTTTGTTCCAGAAGTGCATGGTAGTATCAAAAACTTTCCAACTTTTAAATTAAAAAGTTTGAACTTTCTACGAATATTCACCAACGCGAATTTTTAATCCAACGAACGATCTTTTTAAATTTAGAGTATTTTTTCTTTGTGTGTACTATCGTGAACATACAACTTATATGCGGTGTTCACAAAGTTTGTTTGCGAGAATAATATCGTTTAATAGGCAGGAAACAAACTCGGTTATGTGCAACGCGCATATAAAATCCAAAAAGGGTTTTATCCAAATTGTGGGTCTCGTGGCGCAGGGGTAGCGGCTTCGGCTGCCGATCCCGATGATGCTATGAGACGCGGGTTCGATTCCCGCCTTATCCACTGAGCTTCTATCGGATGGTGAAGTAAAACGTCGGTCCCGGTTTCTCCTGTCTCGTCAGAGGCGCTGGAGCAGAAATCCCACGTTAGAGGAAGGCCATGCCCCGGGGGGCGTAGTGCCAATAGTTTCGTTTTTTTTTTCCAAATTATATGTGGAACATATAATGTTTAAATCGACCATCTATATATTTTATAACGCTAGTTTAAGACAGAGTTATGTGCAATTAGCATATAGAATTAATCATTTTTTTTTTTTTTTTTTTTTTTGAATTAAATATACTTTATTGAATCTTTCTTATAATAATTACATTTGGTTTACATAATAAGTGGTCAGCTGTGGCTCTTCAGCTTTAGTTTGCTTTTCGTGATTTAAACACTGTTCATATTCATAACTTTAAAAGTATATGATTTATCATTTTTGTAACACTAGGTACAATGAAGAAAAAAATTAAGAAAACATAACCTAACCTAAAACTAACTTAATCTTACCATAAACTAAACCAATCCTTGAATCAAGGGGTATTCAGATATAGCACATTTTTCCCTGAATTTCAAACATTTTTCTTGAATCTTCTGATCCAACATTTTTACTTCTGCTAATTCATGAACCTCACTTGATCTTGTCCAGCCAGGAACATTCAAAACCATTTTGAGTACCTTGTTTTGGACACGCTGGAGCTTCAATTTATGAGTTCTAGCGCAACACTCCCAAACAGGTACTGCATACTCAATAACGGGGTAAATTATTTGTTTGTAAACTGCTAGCTTATTTTTCAAAGATAGCTTTGATTTTCTGTTAATTAAAGGATACAAACACCTGATGAGAATGCTGCACTTGTTCAATATTTTATCTACATGCTGCCGAAACAATAGTTTCGAGTCAAGTATGAGACCTAAATAGACAACTTCCTTTGACCAGGGTATTGAAACATCATTCATTTTAATCAAAACATCATCCTTTGGGACAAATCGGGCCGATTTGGAAAGTGGAAAAATGATGGTTTGAGTTTTGGCTGCATTTATGCGAATTTTCCAGTCGCCAAAGTATTCGGAAAGAACGTCAAGACCCTTCTGAAGACGGCCAACTAAATATCTGGTTATTTTACCCTTATAAATAACGGCAGTGTCATCAGCAAAAAGTGACAACACACCATTACCAGGAAGAGTAGGCAAATCAGATGTAAAAATATTGTACAGAAGTGGGCCAAGAATACTTCCTTGGGGAACCCCAGCATCAATGTTGAATAATCCAGAAGCAATCCCATTCAGAAAAACCTGAACGATCTCTCCGAAAGATAGTGCTGGATAATTTTGATAAGATACATTGGAAAACCGTATAAATACAGTTTATGTATCAAACCATCATGCCAAACATTGTCAAAAGCCTTCTCAACATCCAACAAAGCCATAGCAGTTGATTTAGACTCAAGCTTGTTCTGCTTGATGATTTTAGTTACTCTCGTAAGCTGATGAGCAGTATTATGTCCCTTTCGGAAGCCAAACTGCTCATTCAAAATTATATTATTATCGTTGGTAAAATCCAAAAGCCTTGAATAGATGACCTTCTCAAAGAGTTTGGACAGACTACTCAAAAGACTAATGGGACGATAACTTGTTGGCGATGTTGGATCTTTTGAGGCTTCAAAATTGGTATGACTTTGCCCAGCTTCCAATTGGTGGGGAAGTAACCAAGTTGCAAACATTTATTGAAAATATTGGCTAGATGTTGAAAGAACTGATCACTCTGTTTTTTCAACACTAGATTAAAATGTTATCAAAGCCAGGAGCTTTCATATTTTTCATTTGTTTAACTGCAACTTTGACTTCCTCACCAGAAACATGGGAATCTGCAGGAAATTCAAAGGTAGAGTCATTGATTGTTGAAATACTATTGGCAACTGATGTTTCTTTACGGCTGGTCATGGAAGCGCCAAGATTATGTGAACTAACAAAATGAAGCCCAAGTGCATTTGCCTTTTCCTCGGATGTAATCAAAGGAGAATCCTCAACAATAAGAGGAGGAATAGGCTTTGGTTTGTTTTTAAGAACTTTTGAAAGTTTCCAAAATGGTTTTGAATAATTCCCAAGCTGGCTTACATGTTTTGAAAATTCTTGATTTCTGATATTGTCAAGTCGGTCTTGTATGATTTTGTTCAAATTGTTAACTGAAATCTTTTGTCATAGTCCCCAGTCCGTTGATATTGTCTCCTATAAACATTCCTAAGTCTAATCAAGTGTTTAGTATCTACGTCAATATCAGTTACCTTAAAATTAACAGGAACCTCCCGAACGTTGGCAGCCTCTGCTTGGTTGATAGCCTGCTGGATCACCTCCAGCGAACGATCAATATCAGCAGAAGTTTCCGGGTGTTGATCATAGTCGATGTTGCTGTCTACCACTTGCTGAAACTGCTGCCAGTCAACGTTGTGGTAATCTTTCCGGGTTGGTTGCCGCTGCGGAGTAACGGAAGCTCCAACCTCCACAACCACCGGATAGTGATCAGAACTCAACTCTTCAAACACCTCAGGATGAGCCACGTTCTCAGCCATATTGGTAATGAAGAAGTCGATGATTGAGTGATTCCCAGACCGAGCCACCCTCGTTGGACGATCCGGACTCACAACGTTGTAGTATCCGTTTTGCAGATCGTTGTGCAGAATCACTCCGTTCCGATTCCTCCTGCTGTTGCCCCAAACTTCATGCTTCGCGTTGAGGTCACCAGCGATGATGTACTTTGCGCTCCGCCGTGTCAGCTTCTGGATATCGCTCTTCAGTTTTGCTGCTGAACCATCTCTGGCATTCACCTGACGTGGGCAGTATGCAGCAATGAAGAGTACTGGGCCAACCGAAGTGGGAATTTCCACTCCAACGGCCTCGATGATGTCCAGCTTAAAGTGTGGCAGCCGGCGTGGCTTGAGATCACGATGAACAGCGACAAGCACACCTCCTCCTCCAGAGGTGGTCCTATCGAGCTGCGTCGCGATCTTGTAGTTTTGCAGATAAACTTTTTCACCGGGCTTCAGATGAGTTTCCGTGATGGCAGCTACGTCGATCTCCTTCTCGCGAAGAAAATCCACCAGCTCTAAGTTCTTCCTCCTAATGGAGCAAGCGTTCCAATTCAGCAGCTTGAGGGACCTACGATCCATACTGGATGACGAACGAGGTCAGCACTTCAATCTGCTGGGTCTTGGTTTTGCATCCACGCAGTGCAGCGGACATCTGTTTGAAAATATTGAGGAGTTCGGTTGAGGTGTAAAGATCATTACCATTTTCCTCAACTGCTGGTTCTTGGGTTGGTCTTGGCTCCTGGCTGAAGCCCGGTGGTGGCGGTCTCGGCTCCTGGCTGGAACCCGGCCGTGGATGATTCATCTCAGCTCTCTTCCTGGGATCCAACGGCAACGGTGCCAAGTTCGGGACCTGGCGTCGCGGTTGAAGAGGTGGAAAATTTTGCTCCACCAGGGCTGGAGGAGTTCTACGACGCTGAGGCTGATTCTTCGTCGATGCTTGCTGCCGAATTTTCACGAACTCAGCTCTCTTGGGGCACTTTCGGTCGGTTGACGAGTGCTCACCGTTGCAGTTGAGGCACTTCACCAGCGAATCTTGGATGCACTGGGATGTGATGTGCGCATCGGTACCACATTTGGCGCAACGACGCTTCAGGTGGCAGTTCTTACCTCCGTGCCCGAAGCCCAGGCAGTTGAAGCATTGTGTGACGTCACGATGCACTGGTCGGTATCGCTCCCACGACACGATAATGTTGAAAACCGCTCGGATTGCCTTCAGCTCAGGAAGCGTCGTCGATCCCTTAGCCAAATGCAGCAGGTAGAGCTGGTCACGGTACTTGATGTCTTTGTTGCGTCGGCTCATTTTGTGCACGGCCAACACATCCAGTTTCAAAACTTTTAGCTCGGCAGCTAATTCCTCCACTGGCATGTCGTACAGACCTCTGACGACGATTTTGTACGGCTTATCCATGACGACATCATGGGTAAAGTACTCCGCCTCGTTTTCGGTCAAGTAATCCTTGACCAGTTGATAGTGCTGCCTGGATTGCACCAGCACCTTAAATCCGTCCTGACACAGACGAATGTTGCCTTGGACTTTCCCAGACTTGATGAGTTCAACCAGCCCCGCACGAAAGTCGATCGTTGCTGCTGATTGCCTCACATAAAAAGGAGGCAGTTTCTCCTTTCGCTGTTTCACTTCATTCTCCTTTGCTTCCGCTACCTGGTCCTCGTCAGGCAGTCCAGCGAACTTGTTGTTCTTCAAAAGCTGCTCCTCGTGCGATGAAGAGTTCTCCTCCTCCTCATCCATCGGTACAGTACCGTCGCTCTTTTTCGTCTTTTTGCTGTTCGATGTCACTTCCAAAAGCACCTTCCTCTTGGAAATCCCCGGTTTTTGGCCATCAGTTGAGGCCTCAACCTTCCTTTTGGAAATTCCCACTTTTTTGCCTGCTTGAGCCGCAGGTAGGGCAATATTGCCGGCGTTTTGCGCCGGGACGCGACGAGTCATGTTGATTCAGACAACCTTCACCAACGAATGCTCGGATAACAATGAAGAATTAATCATGATTTTAGTTTCCGTGTAGAATTTCAGGATTTTTTAGATCATGTTGAAAGCTTGAAATTTTTGGTAATATTAAGAACCTATAAAATTTAAAATAATTTGTAGAGTTTGAGAATTTTAGGAATTTCTGGAATCTTAGAATTTTAAAAATTTCTCGAATTTTTGGAAGCCTAGGAATTTTAGGAATTGAAAAAAAATAATTGGCTTGCAAATTTGAATAATTTTCAAAAGAAGTTATGTTTGTTTTTCTCAAATAAAATTACGGAAATAATGTTTTATTGAATTTGGATGATCAAGTATCAATAAAACCACCTTTTTCATTGTTTATTATCATTAGAACATCGTATTTTGCTTTTATATTAAAATGGGAATTGAAAATGGATGCTCAACATTCAAATGCGTTTTTCTCAAAAAGGATGGTGTGTACATGATGCTTTTTGAAATGTTGGCATCGGATTATTTTGAAAAATTTCTTGATATCTTTAGAATTACAGAAATGTTAATGGTTTTAGAAATTTCATAAATTTTATGAATATTAGGAATTTTAGAACAATACGAAATTTCAGAGTTACAAACAATTATCTTTTTTTTTATTTTAAAAGTTTTAGGAAGTATCCAGCTTTTTAAGCGAAAATGGCGTTCGAATGGTGAACGCCCGAAATGTCAAAATCACGCAGTGGTACCAACATTACGAAAAAAGTGTGCCATGGCATGACAGCCGCATTTTTTTCTAATGTTGGTGCTACTGCGCGATTTTGACATTTCGGACGTTCAACATTCAAACGCCATCTTCGCTTAAAAACCTGGATAGGACTTTGGATCTTGTCATTGAGTAAATAAGGTTTTTGAGTTTTTGGAATTTGTAATTATTTTGGTTTCCTTAATTTTTTTATATATTGTAGTTCCTGCAATGCTTGGCATTTTTGCCTGAATTTTAAAATTATAGATTTATTTGTAGCGACGCATGGTACATATTGTCATCAGGTACTATGGAAAACGTACTGGACGGAACACTTCGCTCATTTGGGTACTAAAGCCCTACAACGGTAAAAAACACGATTAAAAACCATTTCTAATCCCTTTTTTTCATTTTAATGCAATTTTTTTTTTTTTTTTTTTGACAAGACAACATTTTTTCGATGGATCAACTATGGTCCTCTTGGAACAAGCTGTCAAGTAGGAGCTTTTCTGTCAAGAAGGACCACGAGGTTAATTTTTCAAAATTGATTTGAAAATCCAACTCTTTGGGGTCATACAAAGGGTCATTGTGCTCAGAAAAATAAGCTTTTTCGCTGTAAACAATAATATCAGCAATCTAAGCTTCATTTTAGGACCCAATTGAGATAAGACAAGTTCATTCCGTTTATCCTACTGCTTTGTCCCGGGACCACGTTTGGCTGGTCCAACCCGACTATGTCCACGGCGGGAAAGTCGACTTTCTTATAGCAAAATATTTTAAGTATTCAGTCGATTTGTTTATTTTCTTAATTTTTTAATGATCTCTAACATTACACCATATAGTTCAGAAAATACACGAACTGTTTTTCTAATCTTATTGATTCACTGATTCGTTGTTAATCGCCGCGAATGTCCGTGATTATCAATTGACCTGGAACCTGGCGCGCCGCATGGCAATCGCAGCGGGTTGGTTAAGCGTATTCACAACGAAGTTTTTTTTGTATGGGAAACAGTGTACTTCGCTGTTATTTTAATGTTGAATTTCTCGATATAAAACGCCGTTCATCAGTGCTTTAATAACGAGTTGTTCCTGTAAATTTTACAATGAAAAATGCTGTTCAACAGTGAAATTTAATTTTGTTAAGAATAAATTAAAACAGGTCATTTTACGCAGAAGTATATATTTTAAAGCAAATTATTTCACAATTTTATTATTAGCACTCGATTCGACTCTTCTGGTGGCCCTCGCATCCCAAGTCCAGCTACACCCTAGTGTCAGAGTTGGACCCCTCGACAGGACAACCAATCGCGAGATGATGAACCATGGTTGTGGAAGTTGGTCGTTGGTTGACGAGCGGGTCGGACGCGTGCTGAGAAGCGCTGCGAATAAAGCGAGGAAATCAGGAGTTTGCAGTCGTTTTAATTTACTTAATTTATTGAGTGAGATCAACACTAAGGTGAAGGATACATTGGCGACGAGGTTTAAATCGGGAAAAGTATTTTTTTTATCATTTACTCCAGAGGTAAGCGTGGAATCTTAGTGGTGCAGCTTGTGGGGCTCGGGTTCTGCCACCCGCCATTCGTCAGGAACAAAGCGACGGAGTGAAAGGAAAAAAGAAAGATAGAGTGCAAGACGCCATATTGGAATATTGTGGAAAATCGATCATCTCGTCCCGGGAAAATTGAGGGGGATTGGCTTAGTGCCGGGGGAATGGCTTAGTGCCGGGGGAATGGCTTAGTGCCGGGGATTGGCTTAGTGCCGGGAAATGGCTTAGTGCCGGGGATTGGCTTAGTGCCGGGGATTGGCTTAGTGCCGGGGATTGGCTTAGTGCCGGGGATTGGCTTAGTGCCGAGGGAATGGCTTTGTGCCGGGGATTGGCTTAGTGCCGGGGAATGGCTTAGTGCCGGGGATTGGCTTAGTGCCGGGGATTGGCTTAGTGCCGGGGGATTGGCTTAGTGCCGGGGGATTGGCTTAGTGCCGGGGGAATGGCTTAGTGCCGGGGGAATGGCTTAGTGCCGGGGGATTGGCTTTGTGCTGGTGGGATGGCTTAGTGCCGGAAGGGAAACCTATAGCCGTTAAGTAATGGCGATACTAATTTGAAACACTATGATGATAATTTTACCGGGGACGAGATGCAACAAATGGGCATGATTAAGGCTACCAACTGTACGGATTTTTTCCTTACCATACGGATTTTCGAACCTCTTCGCGGATTTTTAACAGGCCGGAATTTTTGTAGGGAATTTTACGCATAATACGGATTTGTACGGAATTTTAACAACTTTTTAATCATTGAATTGCTTTTTTGATTTGGTTGAAGCTTTTGTTAACTACACAGAAAGAATATGTGGATTTACTTGACACGGAAAAAATGAATTACATGTAAACTCAATTGATGTTAACGTAAGATTCGACGTAAACGGTTGAATCACACGTAAAATCATGTTTTTACGTATAATTTGTTACAAATTTACATCAAATTGCATTTAAATTTAAATGTTTAATGACGTGCAAAAGTGTTACATCATAAATGATGTAACATTCGGAAATATTTTTTTGTGTGTAGAAATTTTTATTTTTCTGTGAGTTTGATTTAAAAAGGGAGAGTTTTCCTGGGTTTCCTCAATTAAAACTTGATTAATAATCATATCAATATCAATAATCAATCAATATCAATAATTCTAGAGTTTTTGAACTATTGTCTTTCATATGTTGATAGGACCTTTAAAAAAACTCTAGAATTGTTCTTTTAGAAATTCCTTACTATATATATTTATCCATTTCCAAAGGCTTTCTAAAACTTGTGAAAACATTTGAACATTTGAATTAACAAATCTAGAGTTTTTTTAAAGGTCCTATAAACTGTTGTGTTTCACATGTTATAGGACCTTTTCAATAAAAAAAACTCTGGAAAAGTGTTCGTGAAAACACTAAGAACGGTATTATTCGTAAAAGCAAACTTGACATTTTGTAAACTTTAAAACGTTTAACAAAAAACATTGAAGAACATAACGATTTGATTCAAATCACGGTTTATTTTATGAATACTTTTAAACGTGCAACGTGTGAAATTTGTTAGCTCTAAAAACGACACAGTTTTATGTTTTTAATTTCAAATTTATTAAATTTAATTTATATAAATAATTCATAGACAGTTTTTGTTATACCATGGTGTCATATCGGCAAAGTGTACGGATTTTTGCTCAGCAAGAGTTGGTAGCCTTAGGCATGATCATTGCTGTTAAAACATTAGAATCTAATCAGGCTAATTACAATTACATTAATTACAGCATGGCATCTTCTAGCCGCATCAAACCATTCGAGATCGACGGTGACAGTGCCCGGCTACCGTCAGAGTGGGAGACGTGGACGTACGATCTGGAGGCATTCTTCCTAGCCCCCCCTAGCGCGCTCAGCTGGCCTACCTGGGCGGTCCGGGTTTGCAAGGACTACTACGTCACTTGCCGGGGGTAAACCAAGTGCCCCACGTGTCGGCCGAACCTCCGTTCTACGATGTCGCAATTCAATGTCTGGACAACTACTTCGAGCCGTACCGCCTCAAAGCCTACGAGCGACATGCTTTTCAACAGATCAAACAAAAGGACGGGGAGAACTTTACCCATTTCGTGATGCGACTGCGCAAGCAGATCGCCCGATGCGATTATGATCCAAAATCGGTCGATGAGCTTATTGCGGACCGCATCGCATTGGGATGTGCATCTGAAGAGCTGCGTCGGAAACTGCTCCAGAAGGATCGGTCACTCGAGGAAATAATGGCGTTGGGCACGAGCATGGCTGGATCAACTCAACAGTCGATGTCGATTCGAACCACGCCGAAGATCAATCACGAGTTGGGAGTGAGTGCGATTCACAAGCAACGAACGATGAAACCGTACGATCGAAACACGCGCCGACGAAACCTTACGGAAACTACTCGAACCAATCTCGGGCACCAGCTTTCCCGAGGGACAA
This sequence comes from Culex quinquefasciatus, assembly GCF_015732765.1. Classification (NCBI taxonomy): domain Eukaryota; kingdom Metazoa; phylum Arthropoda; class Insecta; order Diptera; family Culicidae; genus Culex; species Culex quinquefasciatus. The sequence goes on along the minus strand of NC_051861.1, from coordinate 64,535,219 downwards.
CCCGTACCAACGTCAACCAGACATCTGCTATAGCTGTGGTTTGCCCGGTCACACAAGATCGAGCTACGAATGTCCAGCACGAGGAGCCATCTGCGTGTCCGTCGGAGGAAAAGGACACTGGGCGAAGGCTTGTACCCGACGGAATTACAACCGATACCCAACACGGAATCCCGGACAGAACACCAAGCGTAAATTTCTGGGATTGCCCCATCAGAAAAAAGGTTTTGGATTCTCGTGCCAAGCATCAGCCGAAATCCAAATTTTCTCAAAGTCAGGTTGTACCTGCATCTTTAAATCAAACGTTCGTGCTGTCTCACTCGAACAATGCTAGAAAATGTTAGGTAACAACAATGGCATTTCTTATGCTAACGTCGTTTCAGGTTCGGGTTCATCCACGAATTCTAAATCCTCTACCAATATTTCTGAAATTGGGCAGGTACCTCAAATCTCAATTGAAAATTTTTCTGCTGGCAATGCTTTGGGTTCTTCTGATCTCGGCGATGTTACGTTTGAAAAAATGACTTTTTTGCAAAACTCACTGTTTGGTTTGATTCAAACAATGAGTAATGCTACATCCATGATGGAAGCTATCCAGATTGGATTAAAATTTGCGAATGATGTTGTTCTTACCCTGAAGTTTAATCATGGATCTAAGTAATTCCATCAATATTATGAATTTTAATGCTCGCTCTGTAAAAGCGAAAGAAAATGAATTTTTCAACTTTTTACGAGTTCATAACGTGCATGTTGCTGTTATAACTGAAACATTTTTAAAAACTGGCACTTATTTGAAAAGTGATCCAGATTATAAAGTTATAACTAATAACCGAATGAATCGAAATGGCGGTGGAGTTGCAATAGTTGTCTACCGTAGTATGACTTATAGCACGTCACGTGACTTTAAGTTAAAAGTTATTGAAAGTTTGGGCATTGAACTTGAAACTTCTTTTGGGAAAATTATGATTGCAGCTGCATATTTGCCTTTCCAATGCACTGGGGAAAATAAAAATTATTTCAAAGGGGATTTGAATAAACTTACTCGGCATAGATCTCGATTTTTGATCATCGGTGATTTTAATGCCAAACACCAATCTTGGAATAATTCAAAAGTAAATTCCAATGGTAAAATTCTATTCAGAGATTGCACTTCTGGTCTTTATTCGGTTTTATATCCGAATGGGCCAACTTGCTTTTCTTCTGTTAGAAATCCATCAACAATTGATTTGGTTTTGACAAATCAAAGTCAGTATTGTGGTCCTTTAGTGACTCATGCTGATTTTGATTCTGATCACCTTCCAGTAACTTTTTCACTTTCTCATGAAGCAGTTACCAGACCCAATAGTTCTGTGTTTAATTACCACAAAGCTAATTGGGATAGGTATCAGCATCATATTGAGAATAATTTAAATCATGATTTTGTTTTAGAAACCAAAGCTGATATTGATTCAGCCTTGGAATCTTTAACTAATGCAATTTTGGATGCTAGGAATATTGCTATTCCTAAAGTCCAAGTCAAATTTGATTCTCCCATTATTGATGACGATCTTCAGCTTTTGATTCGTCTGAAAATGTTCGCCGAAGACAGTATCAACGTTCTCGTGATCCTGCACTGAAGCGAATTCAAACAGATTTGCAAAAGGTTATTGACCACAGATTCACTCTCCTGCGAAATGAAAAGTTTGCAAGAGATGTCGAACAAATTAAACCTTATTCCAAACCTTTTTGGAAACTTTCAAAGGTTCTTAAGAAACCTCAAAAACCAATCCCTTCTTTAAAAGATGGTGATAATATTCTATTAACTAATGGGGAAAAAGCTCAAAAACTTGCTCAGCAGTTTGAGAGTGCTCATAATTTCAACTTGAATGTTTTGAGTCCTATTGAAAATCAAATTTCAATAGAATTTCAGAATATTGTTGAACAAGAATTTTCATCAGATGAAGTTTTTAATACGGATCTGAATGAAATAAAATCTATTATCAAAAAATTTAAAAATATGAAAGCCCCTGGTGAGGATGGCATTTTTACATTTCAATTAAAAATTACCAGAAGCAACTTTAAGTAGCTTGGTCAAAATTTTCAACAAATGTTTTGATTTGGCATATTTTCCCAGTAGTTGGAAAAATGCCAAAGTAATTCCGATTTTGAAACCGGATAAAAATCCTGCTGAAGCCTCAAGCTATCGGCCTATTAGTTTGCTTTCATCTATTAGTAAATTATTCGAAAGAATAATTCTTAATAGAATGATGACGCACATTAATGAAAATTCAATTTTCGCTGATGAGCAGTTTGGATTTCGCCTTGGGCATTCAACTACTCATCAGTTGTTGAGAATTTCAAATTTAATTCGAAGCAACAAATCTGAGGGCTATTCTACTGGCGCTGCTCTTCTAGACATAGAAAAAGCATTTGACAGTTTATTTGTTTATTGTCAGGATCAACAGGCTCCATTGTGCCCCAATGATCTCCTTAATCTAGTGTACACAAATCTAAAACTAATTAATCGCTACACATAAAATTGAACCTAGCTTCTAAAATGAGTGAAAAACCTATGCTTCAGGGCGTCACGGGACAAACTAAAATCAAAATGGGACGATACACGATTGAAGACTCGTAGAATACCGGAGAAAGCGCCGTACATGCAGTAATTGGTGCGATGGAACGGGAGACGAATCAGGGTAGAGTCGCGTAGGGGTCGGCTTGGCACGTGAAGGTTTATGCGTTGCAAAAGAGCAGGGCAATCCAGCCTAGAGGCTAAACAATCGGCAACTACAAGGGCTCGAGCGACGTTCCTACGGACTTCGAGATTGTCGAGATGAATCAATCGACACCGACTTTCATAGCTGGGTAGACGGAAAGGATCGTTCCAGGGCAGGCGGCGTAAAGCGAACCGGATGAACCTGCGTTGCACGTCTTCGATCCTTTTCACACCGTTCTGGTAATAGGGCTCCAAACGGCGGAGCTGTATTCCAGAGTGGAACGAACGAGCGAACAAAACAGAGCTTTCAGGCAGTATATGTCGGTAAAACGCTTCGTGGTGCGGAAAATGAAACCCAATTGTCTTGAAGCCTTGTCAACAATCGAAGAGACATGGTGCTTAAATGTCATTTCCGAATCTAGAAGGACGCCGAGGTCCTTCACGCAACTTTGCCTCGGGACAACTTCATTCTGCAAGCGATAGTCGAAGGTTATCGGCTTTTTCTTGCGAGAGAAAGAAATGACGCAACATTTCTTCGGGTTCAGGACCATTCTGTTGGTATGACACCACGTAGCGAAGCTAGTCAAGGCAGTTTGGAGAAGTTGGGCATCAGCGATGGAGTTGATACGGAGGAACAACTTCAGATCATCGGCGTAAGACAGACACAGCGAGGGGAGAGCCAAACTGCTATCGTTAAAATACAGCAAAAAAACCAGCGGACCAAGATGACTTCCTTGGGCGATGCCCGACCATGCTTGAAACCAGAACGAGAGCAGATCACCAATTTTTACGCAAAGGGACCGACCAGTAAGATATGAGCTAAACCAGAAGGCTCCCACTGAACCCCATCCTCTCCAGCTTAGCGACGGCGATGTTATGATCCAGTTTATCAAAGGCGGCGGACAGATCGGTGTAGATGGCGTCGGTTTGAAGGCCCTTTGACATGCCATCGAGGATGTAAGAAGTAAAATCCAGCAGGTTAGTGGTCGTTGAGCGTCCAGGCAGAAATCCGTGCTGAGTATCGACGATCAGACTCTTGCAGTGCGACGATATCGGGTCTAATACTACCAGCTCGAACAACTTCGACGTTGCACAAAGTGCCGAGATGCCACGGTAATTGTCAACGTTCCTCTTGTCGCCCTTCTTATGCACCGGAAACATGTAGGCGATTTTCCAAAGCGCAGGGAAGATTCCGCTTGACAAGGACAGGTTTTTTCATTTCATTTCATTTTTTATTTTGGTGGGCAAAAAGCCCCCTTGAGCTGTGTCAGACACATTCTCAAGAAGGCATAAAAACCACCTCATCTTAACGCATCAACAAGTTTACAAACTCCAATGATACAAGATTTCTTAAACTAATACATAGAACACAAATAAAACTTTCCCTAATCCTAACCTAAACTAAGATCACAGTTGGATATCACAAGTAGAAAGCTTCTGGTAGCGATGGGTCAAGTTTTAAAATGGTTTAGGAAAAGTTTCCGAAGTACGTTGCGAGACAAATGGAAGTCAAAGTGCACGTAGCAATCGTTAAAGACTCTACACATGCTCGACACGGCCGCGTTGCGACCGTAGTTGGTCGATGCGCGTGGAATTCTAATGAATTGGTGAGATCTGATCGTACGGCGTTGAATGTAGAAGTTGACTTGCTCAAGAATCTCAGGACAGTCAATTGAAGACTTTAACAAATCAGACACGAAGATTGCTTTAGCTACGTCACGACGAACAGATAGAAGGTCAAGACCAAGGGAATTGCAGCGATCTGCGTAGCTAGGTGGATTTAGTGGGTCCACTAGGGGGATGTGGCGAAGCGCATACCTAGTGAACTTCCGTTGAACCTTTTCAATTCGCTCGATACCGTTTTGGTAGAACGGAGCCCAGACCACCGAACAATATTCTAGTGTCGAGCGAACCAGTGAGCAATAAAGTGCCTTCAAACACGAAACTTGACGAAAATGTTTAGCCACACGAAAAACAAAACCAAGAACTTTGGATGCCTTAGAGACGGTGTAGGAAATATGTTCAATAAAGGACAATTGACAGTCTAACACAACACCAAGGTCTTTGATAGATGACGAACGACTAAGACTAGTATTTGATAGATTATAGTCAAAGGATATTGTCGATCGCTTGCGGGTAAAGGTAATCACAGAGCATTTCGAGGCGTTAAGGACCATTCTGTTGTCGTCACACCAGTGGGCGAAGATGTTAAGTTGGTCTTGCAGCAAGAGCGCATCGTTGCTAGAGTTTATGACAGCAAAGAGCTTGATATCATCAGCATACGACAGTTTGTGACACTTAAGTAACAGGTGGACATCGTTCATGTACAACAGGTAGATGATTGGACCGAGATGACTTCCTTGAGGTACACCGGAGAAAACAGCAAAAACTGCGGACAAGACATCACCAATTTTGACACACATTTCACGGTCAGAGAGGTACGAGCACAGCCACTTAAGAAACGATCCACAAAAGCCTAACCTTTCCAATTTAGCAAAAGCAATCCGATGATTTATCTTGTCAAAAGCGGCGGAGAGATCTGTGTAAATGGCATCTACTTGCTGGCGTTTTTGCATAGATTGGGAAATAAAGGAAGTGTAGGCAACAAGGTTGGAGCACGTCGAGCGTTTTGGCATGAAACCATGTTGCTCTTGAGCGATGTAGTTGTTGCAGTTAAGTTTAATGTGGTCAAGAACAATCAACTCAAACAACTTGCTGACGGCACACAGAGCAGCAATACCTCGATAATTTCGAACATTTCGCTTAGGTCCTTTCTTATGTACCGGAAATATGTAGGATTTTTCCAGGACAGTGGGAACACGCCAGATTTGAGGGAAATGTTGAACAGCTTCGAAAGAGGGAGAGCAAGACTGTCAGAGCAGCTCTTCAAAACAGCTGCGGGGATGCCATCCGGACCGCTGCTGGTGGAGTACTTCAAAGCGCTGCAAGTTCGGCTAACAGTGTCGGGATCAACGAGTGGGTGCTGGGCAATAGTATCGCGATCAGGAACGTTTGATGCAGCTTGTTGTACCGTTATATCATCCAAATCCTCATTAGTGAATACGCTGCTAAATTGAGAGCGAAACAATTCGCAGATGGCAATTGGTGAAGATGCTTCTCTGCTGTCAAGTTCCATGACGCTTGGTAGGCCAGTTTCCTTCCTCTGGCTGTTAACGTGGTTCCAAAACTGCTTCGGGTTCTGCTTTAGGCGATGCTGGATGCGGCGCTGGTATCTCAAGAACAAAGTGTTGTTCAAGCGGCTGTACTTTCGGTTGATAGAGTTGTATTGGACCTTCCAGCGACGCGTTGGGTGCTTGTTGAACTTCTTGAGGGCTGCCCGTTTCTGAGTTTTCAGGCGTTTCAGTTGATCGTTGGACCACGCCGGGTGACACGCTGGCAGGTGTAACTTCTTGGGGATGAAGATGTTGATAGCTCGTAACACAACCTCAGTGAAAGCAACAGCAGCTGAATTAGCATCACGGTCAGCTAGAAGGTGGTTCCAATCGACATTTTTGAGAAATTCGTTCATGCCTTGGAAGTTTCCTCTACGATAATCGTAGAAAAATTGGCTGCTGGTGTCGCGAAAAGCGTGGACTCTGCACTCGATCGAAACGAGTAGGGGTTGGTGGAATCGACAAGCACGAAGTAATGGTGATGGAGCTTGGGTGAGAGGGCGATGATATCGTACGGAGCGCCGCAAGAGGCGGTGTAATATTCCTCGACAGTAGTGTTTAAACCGCCGACGTTCTGATAGTAAATGGTGAAATCGATCGAACTTGTATTGCGGCTTGAAACGGCGGGCGGCGAAGTGGTGACGGCTTGTGGCGCGACGTACTCCATGGCAGGTGACGAAATATTCCCAAAGCCAGGGGCGGCCAGCGACACGTGAGCTGGCAACAGGGAGTTGTTGACTTCAGCTGTTGGTGCGGTAGCGCTGGAAGGCGAGAAAAACTCAGCGGCGGGCATTTCTGGGCGACGGAAGTACTTGCCTGAGGTTGGGTTTTGGAAGACCCCGTCTCCAACCCCGATCACAGGACCAGAACGACTTTTGCAGGAACGTGGCGGGCGATGGCAACCAGGTGACGGCTCGACTGTGACGGGGGGATAAGGGGCTTCCATGATACTGCGGCTCAGGCGTTCCGGTTCCGGGCAACTTGAAACAGCGGGCGGCTGGGACGTAACGGCTTGCGGCGCAAGGTACCCGACGGCTGGTAGCGCAGGGTTACCGAATCCAGCGACGATCGACGGAATCGAGTACGGAAAGGTGTCGACGGCTCGCAGCGCCAGGTACTCTGCGGCTGGTAGCGCTGGATTCCCAAAGCCAGTGGTAGCCAGCGGTAGCGAGTTCTGGAATCTGGTGGCGGTTTGCGAAACGGGCGACGCGGACACGTGAGCGGGCAACAGGAAGCTGTTGACTTCGGCAGTTGGTGCGGTAGCGCTGGAAGGTGAGAAAACTCAGCGGCGGGCATTTCTGGGCAACGGAAGTACTTGCCTGAGGTTGGGTTTGGAAGACCCGTCTCCGACCCCGATCACAGGACCAGAACGACTTTTGCAGGAACGTGGCGGGCGATGGCAACCAGGTGACGGCTCGACTGTGACGGGGGGATAAGGGGCTTCCATGATATTGCGGCTCAGGCGTTCCGGTTCCGGGCAACTTGAAACAGCGGGCGGCGGGGACGTAACGGCTTGCGGCGCAAGGTACCCGACCGCTGGTAGCGCAGGGTTACCGAATCCAGCGACGATCGACGGAATCGAGTACGGAAAGGTGTCGACGGCTCGCAGCGCCAGGTACTCTGCGGCTGGTAGCGCTGGATTCCCAAAGCCAGTGGTAGCCAGCGGTAGCGAGTTCTGGAATCTGATGGCGGTTTGCGAAACGGGCGACGCGGACACGTGAGCGGGCAACAGGAAGCTGTTGACTTCGGCTGTTGGTGCGGTAGCGCTGGAAGGTGAGAAAAACTCAGCGGCGGGCATTTCTGGGCAACGGAAGTACTTTCCTGAGGTTGGGTTTTGGAAGACCCCGTCTCCGACCCCGATCACAGGACCAGAACGACTTTTGCAGGAACGTGGCGGGCGATGGCAACCAGGTGACGGCTCGACTGTGACGGGGGGATAAGGGGCTTCCATGATACTGCGGCTCAGGCGTTCCGGTTCCGGGCAACTTGAAACAGCGGGCGGCGGGGACGTAACGGCTTGCGGCGCAAGGTACCCGACGGCTGGTAGCGCAGGGTTACCGAATCCAGCGACGATCGACGGAATCGAGTACGGAAAGGTGTCGACGGCTCGCCGCGCCAGGTACTCTGCGGCTGGTAGCGCTGGATTCCCAAAGCCAGTGGTAGCCAGTGGTAGCCAGCGGTAGCGAGTTCTGGAATCTGGTGGCGGTTTGCGAAACGGGCGACGCGGACACGTGAGCGGGCAACAGGAAGCTGTTGACTTCGGCAGTTGGTGCGGTAGCGCTGGAAGGTGAGAAAAACTCAGCGGCGGGCATTTCTGGGCAACGGAAGTACTTGCCTGAGGTTGGGTTTTGGAAGACCCCGTCTCCGACCCCGATCACAGGACCAGAACGACTTTTGCAGGAACGTGGCGGGCGATGGCAACCAGGTGACGGCTCGACTGTGACGGGGGGATAAGGGGCTTCCATGATACTGCGGCTCAGGCGTTCCGGTTCCAGGCGGCTTGAGACGACGCGTGACTTAATCATGGTATTGCTATGCGATGTGATGGGGGCAGGTGGCAGTTGAATGTTGGACGTTAGTCGGAATGGGTATTGGCTTGCAACGACGAGGTGCTCATTGGAGAAACGGGCTCCGTACTCATCGGCGTCGAGTTCGGCGGCAGCGTAGGGTTTGGTTGCGGCGTTGTGGTCGGCAGCGATGGGTTTGGTTGCGGTGTTTTGAACGGCGACGTAGGATTTGGTAACGGTAGTGTGGTCAGCGGCAGCGTAGTAGGCGCAGACTGGAGACTTTGGGATGGGTTCACTCCGTCCGCTGGTTCCCAAAAATTTTCGCTGGAACGATCCTCAAACTCGCGAACCACCAAACCTTCAGGCCACGTCGATTGAGAAAGGGCTTTAGCTTTAAGGCTCACGTGCATCCCCACTTTAAATGAAATAAATTTCATTTTGCTTACGTCGCGACCCTTGGCAACTAGGCGAGTCGCAAGGATGTCGGTTGTACGAAGACGGTCGATGGCTAGTTTGACTATTTGATCCTCAGTTACTCTCCGGGAAACCCGAGAGAGGTACAGCCAGAAACGAGGGCCTTCGTTTGCGGCGGCAAACTCGCCGGGTGGAGGACACGTATCGCTGGTAACTTCTGGAGGCGCGTCGGTAGCCTTACCGGGGACAGGTCTCGGGTTGATATCGAAGAGTCGACGATTTCCGGGAATAACCGAACCGCCCACACCGCGGCCTGCTGACCTCGGAGTTAGCGAGTTCGACGAAATGAACTTGGCGAAGTTCGAGCTCAATTCGGCTCTCAGCTCCGTCACAATCTCGGTCTTGAGTTGCTCAACAATCCGGTTGTGATGGCTCAAGGATAGTTCCTGTCCGGCCTCAAACGCGCACTGGACGGATCGACGATGCCGCAAATCAAGCATGAGATTGGAGCAAGATTTACACAGCCAAAAGATTTGACGGTGCGATATGACGTCCTTCATCGACTCGGACGGAATGCCGCAGCATTGAGGGTGGAAAACCGCGTTGCAGAATCCTTGACAGGAGACATATTCACCGACCAAATCATTAGCGCAGGAGTGACAAATGATGACGTTCTTCGACGTGTCAGCAAGTTGTGCCTCCACACCAGACATGCCGACGATTTTTTTTAAATTTACAGAAGAAAAATAGTTGGTGAAAACCCGTGCCGAGTTCACAGAGAATCGAGCCGAGCCAAACGCGATCGTGAGTGCTACAGTAGTATTGCAGAAATACGCTGGTGCTCGTGTAGTCGTCGGGCGCGAATGCAGCTACGGTGGCACAGTGAAGTGTCGCGATGCGTGGTTGACTCTCGCGGCGTGGTGTTTATAAAAACGGTGGTGCCGCGGAATGTAATATTAATTACGCGGAAAAGTTACCGAAATCACGGCGTTCGATAAAAACTTCACTAGCTATCACTGCACTGGACTATTAGTCGACAACGGAGCGCGATCGGGTAAGGCTTAGAAAGTGTTTACAGGTAAAAACGACAAAAATTAAAGCGGTAAACAAGTAGTTGATCCACACAGACAGGCGATGAACAACAGTGTTGGCATAAAGGATTGATTGCGAAATTGAAAAGGTTTAATTTTCCGATTTATATCGTGAAAATTATTCAAAATTATTTGACGGATCGTACTCTGCAGGTATGTTATCAGAATAGCAAATCTGATCAACTACCTGTACGTGCTGGCGTCCCTCAAGGAAGCATTTTGGGTCCAATTTTATACAATATTTTTACTTCTGACTTGCCTGATTTGCCCCCAGGATGTCAGAAATCACTTTTTGCTGATGACACAAGCATCTCCGCCAAAGGCAGAAGCCTTCGTGTCATCACAAGAAGATTACAAAAAAAGCTTGGATATTTTCAATTCTTATTTGAAAGAATGGAAAATTACTCCAAATGCTGCAAAAACTCAACTTATTATTTTCCCTCACAAACCAAGGGCTGATTTTCTTAAACCAAAAAGTCATTCATTTTTTTAAATTTAAAGTGGGAGGATCAAGTGAAATATCTTGGACTTGCTTTTGACAAAAACCTTACTTACAAGGATCACATTGAAAGTATCCAGGTTAAATGTAACAAATATATTAAATGTTTGTATCCACTTATAAACAGGAATTCTAGACTTTGTCTCAAGAATAAACTGTTAATTTATAAACCAATTTTCAGACCTGCCATGCTTTATGCTGTGCCGATCTGGACAAGCTGTTGCCTAACCAGGAAGAAAAAACTTCAGAGGATTCAGAACAAAATTCTGAAAATGATTCTGATACTTCCTCCCTGGTTCAGCACCAGTGAACTTCATCAATTAGCCGAAGTTGACACTTTGGATGTTATGTCCAATAAGAGAATTGATGCATTTCGACAAAAATCATTGCAGTCTTCAGCTGCATTGATCCGCTCTTTATATAGTTTATAAGTTAGTTTTAGGTATCCCTTTTCCTTTTGTACATGTAGGACCTCCTACATTTGAAATCACTGAATAGCGAAAGCTACGATATTTCATGAATAAATGAAAGTTGCTAGTATTTAAAATTGAGGTGAAAAGTCATCGTTTGTGATTGGACACTCAATAATATTTTAACTGAATGAATGTACATGGAAAAGAAATTTGAATAAATAAAAAAAGAAAAAGCTAGACATCAAGGATGCGTACCATCAGATAGAAATATCGGTAGAATCAAGGGCAATCACAACATTCATCACCAAGTATGGATTGTTCAGGTAGAAAAGGAGTTTCTCAATGAATAATCATCTTACAAAAAAATTAAATTAATACTTTAACTCGCAGGTACAAACGTCTCATGTTTGGGGTCTGCTCGGCGCCTGAAGTTTTTCAGAAAATTATGGAGACGCTCGTTGCTGGCCTGGTCGGAGTGATTGTGTATCTAGACGACGTGATTGTGTACAGCCGGAGCTGCGAAGAGCATGATCGGAATCTGGCAGCACTGCTTAAACGGTTCTCCGAATACGACGTGCTGCTTAATGTGAGCAAATGCGTCTACAATGTCGAAGCTCTGGAAGTTTTGGGCCACGAGCTGTCTACAAAAGGAATTCGGCCAACGGAAAGTCGGATTGCGGCCATTCAACAATTCCGTGAACCACAGAACGCATCGGAGTTGAGAAGCTTTATCGGGTTGATCGGTTACGTCGGGAAGTTCATTCCGCAGTTGGCAACGAAAACGGATCCCCTGCGGCAGCTCATTCGGACGGGAACGCCGTTCAAGTGGACATCGGCGGAAAGTGAAGCGTTTAGGACGATCAAGGAAGCGTTGTGTCAGGTAGATTATTTAGGATTTTTTGACCCGAAAGATAAAACGAAACTCATCACCGACGCAAGCCCGACGGGTCTGGGAGCGGTGTTACTACAAGAAGATACACACAGGAAGAATCGGGTCACCGCTTACGCAAGCAAGGCGCTTACAAATTTGGAGAGGATATACTTCCAGACGGAGCGCGAAGCTCTGGCACTCGTTTGGGGCGTGGAGAGATTTCAACACTACCTGCTAGGATGCGAATTCACTCTCATTACTGACTGCAAGGCGCTTAAGTTCCTGTTCAGCGTACGATCCAGGCCGTGCGCACGTATTGAACGTTGGGTTCTAAGACTACAAGCCTACCGCTACAAGATAGAGCACATCCCGGGAAACTACAACATAGCCGACACCGTGTCGCGTCTATCCGCGTCTTCAACGGGCGAGGATGACGATGGTGTAGCTGATGCATACATTCGCTATGTTGCTCGTGACGACCTGCCGGTAGCGGTATCGTTCCAGGAGATGGTGGAAGAGACAACAAAGGACCCAACGATTCAGGAAATCATTGAGTGTTTGCAATCCGGGTCAAGTGCAGGAATCCCCAAGGAATACCTACCGTACGAGAAGGAGCTTTGTACGGCAGAAAGTGTACTGTTGCGAGGTGACCGGCTGGTCGTTCCAGCGGAGCTACGATCTCGGGTGCTAGAGTTGGCGCACGAAGCCCATCCAGGTTCGGATGCCATGAAACACCGGCTCCACAAGAAGGTGTGGTGGCCAAGGATGGACAAAGACGTCGAGAAGGTGGCTAAACAGTGTAAGGAATGCATTCTGGTCTCGAGACTCGGAGCACCGGAACCAATGAAGCGAACCCGGATGCCGACGACCTCGTGGGCGGACATAGCGGTCGATTTCATGGGTCCACTCCCGTCAGGTCACTCCATTTTGGTAATCGTGGACTACTACAGCAGATTCACGGAGGCCATCGTAATGTAGCAGACAACAACAAGTCGTACCGTACGAGCGCTTCACGAAACCTTCAGTCGGTTCGGAATTCCGGTCACGATGAAATCGGACAACGGACCACAATTCGTGTCGGAGGAGATGCAGGCGTTTTGCAAAGAGTATGGAATTTCGCACAACAGAACTACACCTTATTGGCCGCAAGAAAATGGGGAAGTGGAGCGGTTTAATGAGACCATGCTAAAACGGTTGAAGATCAGTCAGGAATCGGGCAGCCCAGACTGGATGTGGGACTTGCGAACTTTCCTGCTAACGTACAACTCGACACCGCATTCGACCACGGAGTTGCACCCTCAGAACTGATGTTTGGACGCACAGTTCGGGACAAGCTACCGTCGTTTACCGACCCGAGGAACAACGTGACCGATGAACCGATTCGAGACCACGATTGGGAGAAGAAATGCAGTGGAGCCAGATATGCGGATAAGCGAAGACATGCCAAGCAAACAGAACTCAAGGTAGGAGATATCGTGGTTGCTAAACAGATAATGAAGCAGAACAAACTGTCTACGACGTTTGCACCGGAAGAGTACAGCATCATCAAGATCAACGGGTCCGACGTAGAAATCCGCTCGGAAGAGACAGGACATGTTTACCATCGAAATGTAGCTCATCTTAAGGCGATTCCGCAAGCGGAGGAACCCGGCGATGAAGACGAACTCGAAGGGTTCGCCGAGGAAGCAGAGGTCCAACAAGACGAGAACGAGACTGCAGCGAACGGCAACGCGGGTACATCCACGGACCGACCGGCGAGGATCTCGAAGAGGCCGGCATATTTGGGAGACTTTGTGTAAAGGACGATTTGTAAGAAAGGGGGATGTCAGGTTGGACCCTCGACAGGACAAACAACCGCGAGGTGATGAACCATGGTTGTGGAAGTTGGTCGTTGGTTGACGAGCGGGTCGGACGCGTGCTGAGAAGCGGTGCGAATAAAGCGAGGAAATCAGGAGTTTGCAGTCGTTTTAATTTACTTAATTTATTGAGTGAGATCAACACTAAGGTGACGGTTACACCTAGTAACATTTTAGGTTTTAAGTAGGCCATAAAAGCCTATTTACACTCAAAATCAGAAGTACCCTTCAAAAAGGGTTTTATCTACCCTTTATCTGTCATCCCAAAGAAAAAAAACCCTTTTTGAGGGTTACTTCCACCCTTTTTTCAAGTTTACCGGTAGTAACCCTTTGCAAAAGGGTGATAAAACCCTTTTTGAGAGGTGCTTCTGATTTTGAGAGTAGGCCGTATGCGGAACCATGAAAAAATCTGTAAGTTTAAAAATGTTACTAGGGCGGTCGGCCTCTTCCAGCACGGGGAAGCGAATGTTGTACAGGTCCACCGTTTCGTGCATACAAGACGTTTCTTTGAATATTTAAAGATTTGCTTGTCCAACTCACGAATCTAGGTCAGCGACGGTTGAATAACCGATTTGAGCTTGCGCTGCAAGTTGCGGAGGATATCGCGATTATTCATACCTCCGATTCAGGTACAATCAAACCCTTCGTCGTCCAGGGATTCCATCGTAAACGTCATCCTGACCACGGGCGGCAGCCTCCTTCTTGGCCATCTGGTCCTTGGCCTCGAGCAGACGTTTGCGTTTTTTTTCGAAGAATCTGGAATTTCGAAAGAAACTTTAAAAATCCTACTAGCGATGTAAAAAAATGGGACTCACCTAAACATGTACCACTTGTCTCCGGTGCAGTGATCTATGGTGAGAGTGTGCTCCAGCAGCTCGCGCGATCCGCTTGATACGTACACACAAAAAATATTACGGTAATGACAAAAGTACCTTACTTTAGAATTAAAAAGTTGTTAAAATTTGCTACGTTAAAAGTTTTTTTCTTGTTTTGAAAATGAAAACTTTTACTGCTACAGTTTTTGAAAATCTCATTGCTCACTGATTTAAAAGTTTTCACTTTTAATTCGACTGAAAAATTTCTTTCATTTTGTCGTTCTCGTGTAACCGTGTCGCCTAAGTCCAAAATGTAAACAAACGTTTTGGTGATTCCGGTGAGTGGAGGTCCACAACGACTATCAAAACCAAACGCGGCTGCTGCCAGGACTTGGACGCGGAAACCTTCGAAAGAGGATGGTGCGGGCTCGGTGCGGGTGCGGAACAAGGTTGGGAGATTAGGGGAAAATTGGTTTTCAAAAGGATAAGGCCATGACTGTAGCTTCCTGCAGGACCTGCAGCTGTTTCATGACCGAAATGGGTAAGAATGAAGCTTGGGTGTTTGGTGGCGTTTGAGATTATTTTGTTTGTTTTTGTAGGACGCCGTTTATGTGGTTGCCGAAGATCGGAGGTCGGGATGTGGATTTGCACCGGTTTTATTCGGTGGTGGTGGTTCGTGGTGGGTAGACGAGATTGACGTTGAAGCAGATTTACATCCTCTTTTTGAACAAGTACGAAAAAGTTAATTTTCACGATCCGACGGAAGAGGGAAACGACGAGTAGCGGCATAATCGGAGGTGGTCAGCGTGGATGTTGCACTCGGTGCCGGCGGTTTACGACCATCAGCAGCATTATGTGCCAGAATTGATGACGGGATAGTGTGGGATGTCCCGAGGGTTCGGAGTCCATTTCTCGTTGCGGGACGAGTATTACCTAAACATCCGGAAGAACAGTTTGCACTAGTTCTGGAAGGACCGTCTGTACGAAAGCCGCAGGTCCTGGAGCTGTCGTACTCAGATTACTTCCAGAGGTTGGAGCGAGATCCGACGAACCTGATCTAAAACATCTACCTGGAATACCGAAGAAGTTACAGGTGAGTATTGAGAATGCCAATTTCATTTATTTTAAAACTCTTTCAGCAAACGCTCATCTCGCAACGGCGCAGCTTCGGCCGGATGAACTTTGACGGCGAGTCGGCAATATCTGTATCATTCTCGAAGGAGGACGAAGTGATCGTGAACTATCCGTTCATGCGCTTCACTTCCTAGCCGGAAAACGTCGACTTCCCTTCCCGAATCAACAACCAATGGCCAACTCCTCCAAGCCTGTCCTGATGATGGCCGGCAACGAGACCTGTTCTCTACATCGCTGTCGCGCTCCAAAATAAAGGCCGCGATGTTGCTCCCCAACGAAACATCCGTAACCTGCTCAGCCTGGGGCCTTCGAACGTGACCGGTAGCGTACCGTAAGAATCGGTACAGCTTGGACGCGGAAGTTGGCCAACCATAAGCAGATCCGTTAAATACAAAAAAAAATCGAAAACATACTGTTTTAATATTAAAATATTGAAATAAAATCCATCACAGGTTTCGAAAATCATCACTGTAATGATAAATGTTATTTATTCTTACCATAAAAAGTTTTTTCTTATATAAAAGTGTGGTGGATGCCTCTATAAGTAAGTACATAAATATTATACGAGTTCCAGTCTATGTGTGGAGGATTATCTACAGCGCGGTGGGTTAGCATCCACGATCAGCAATCGACGCAGTTGTGTTACGAAGCTCAAGCTTACCGGTCACGTTGGTACGATACACGCGGTCACCACATAAATGGCGACGAAGATGGTGGAGTGAAAAAAGCGAAATTTAATTTGGAATTCAGATTTTTATTTGGTTTGTAATTGAGTGTGAAAAAAGGTAATTTATTTGTTTAAATTGAAAATAGTTATCGAAAGAACGTGCTCTCAACTGCTGTGTGTAAATCAGGAAAATTTGTTGGGAAACTGGGAGTCAATGTTGTGTTAAATGTTGTGATGAAAAAAAAAGAAATAATTATAAATAAAATCATGGCTGCAAATTTAACCAAAGGAAAAAACGTGGTGAAATTATTATTGCTCTCTAAAAGAAAAAAAAATATATGTCGTAAAGTGAAAGCAGAAAAAATCAAGAGCAATAAAATTTGTGTTAAATGTGCGCAGCAGTGATGATCGACGATGGATAGTGACCTTGGAAGGGGATTAAGATCAGCTTGGTGTGCAAAAGAAAAGAAAAAAAATGATTTGCTCGCTTGAGGCTGCGTGACCTTGGAAGGGGATTAAGACTGATCGACGCACAAAACAGGAATGTGTGTCGGGATCGTGATTATTTATTGGACATTCAAGGTGCGTATGTATTGTAGACGAGTGAGCAACAATTTATTTTCGTTTGCTAATATTGTGCAGAGAAACTTTGATGAGCTTGATTCCTCTATAGGGTTGGCTACCTATGATTTTTTTTTCATTGATGATTTTGACGATGAAAATATAAATATATATATATATATATTTTTGTAATGATGGATAAAAAAATGTCCAGTTGTGATATGGAATTGACCGAGGAATTGACATTTCCGGTTGCTACGAAAAGATTTAAATTTTCGGTAGTTACGGAAAACGTTAAATTTCCGGTTGTTACGGAAAATGTTGAATTTTCGGTTGTTACGGAAAGAACGAAATTTCCGGTAGTTACGGAAAAAAGTGAAATTTCCGGTTGTTACGGATTTGAAATTTCCGGTTGTTACGGAAAGACTGAAATTTCCGGTAGTTACGGAAAAAAAGTGGAATTTCCGGTTGTTACGGATTTGAATTTTCCGTTTGTTACGGAAAGACTGAAATTTCCGGTTGTTACGGATTTGAAAATTCCGGTTGTTACGGAAAGACTGAAATTTCCGGTAGTTTCGGAAAATGTTGAATATCCGGTTGTTACGGAATGAAAGAAATTTCCGGTAGTTAAGGGAAAAAGTGAAATTTCCGGTTGTTACGGATTTTAAATTTCCGGATTTTTTACGGAAAGACTGAAATTTCCGGTAGTTACGGAAAATGTTGAATTTCCGGTTATTATGGAAAGAAAGAAATTTCCGGTAGTTACGGAAAGAGTGAAATTGTATATGCATGTGTGTGTTTCAATGATAAATATTGGCAGTTGAGAGTTCGTTATTGTTGGTTTTGATTTGTCTTTCTAAATGAGTGTAAAATTTAAAATAGGCAATGATGGATGACATTTACGTCTCACCGGTTTCAACCGCTGAAACGGGTTCCGCTGCTCCGCCGGGGTCAACTGCGCCACCGGCATCTCCAGCTGTACTTTTCAGTCCAGCATCCTACAATTTGCCACAATTTAAGTTCAGACACCTTCCTACCTCAGAAGTGAGCAATGCGTGGATTCAGTGGATTCGCTGGTTTGAAAATATCATGATTGCGAGTGGTATTTCTAACAGCGATGCTCGGAAAGCTCAAATGTTGGCCATGGGAGGCATTGAGCTTCAAGGAGTATTCTACGGTTTGCCAGGAGCGGAAGAGTGGGGCTCGAATGCGTATGGAGCGGCAAAGCAGAAACTGACTAATCATTTCTCACCCAAACAACATGACTCGTTCGAAAGATTCCAGTTCTGGTCGATGAAAATGGAGAATGATGAGCCGATCGAGAAGTTTCTGTTACGAGTTCAACAGAAAGCTGAAAAGTGCGTGTTCGGAAAAACTGAGCTTGAATGTCGCCAGTATGCGATCGTCGACAAAATCATCCAAAATGCTCCAGAAGATCTCCGTCGAAAGCTGCTTGAAAAAGATGCCTTGACGTTGGACACCACAGTCAAGATCGTAAACGCGCATCAGGCAGTTAAATACCAAGCAGCTCAAATGAAACCGATGGCAAATCAGCAGGTAGAGGTTCACCGGATGGTGGTCAAGGACAAAGGACCGAAGAATGCGGACTCAAGCGACACAGGTAGTTGCAGCCGGTGTGGTTACCCGTCGCATCGGTCCGGGCAGAGATGTCCGGCTCTCGATCAGAAATGCAGAGGATGTCACCAATTTGGTCATTTCTGGGTCATGTGCAGTCATCGTAAACGGAAGTCGAACTTTAATCAAGTGGATCGGAAGTACAACAACCAGAAACGATACCGGACTGTACGAAACATTGCTACTGAACCGAGCCATGAGACTGAAGAATATCCAGTCAACTTGATTCACGACGACGATAAGGACGAATACATTACGTGTCGCGTGGGAGGAGTGGAAATTCCAATGTTGATTGATTCCGGTTCTACTCACAACTTGATTGATGACGCTACCTGGGAAATTATGAAACTGGAGGATGTAACGGTGCATTCCGAACGTTTCGATAACTCGAAGCGGTTCCTAGCGTACGGAAGAGTACCATTGGAACTACTGACCGTATTTGACGCCATTCTTGAAATCCAGGATGGTCCGGATCGTATTCAAGCTGGAGCTACATTCTACGTGATCAAGGGAGGTCAGCAAGCACTGCTTGGAAAAATAACTGCTCAACGATTGGGTCTGCTGCGAATCGGACTTCCAAGCACTATCAAAGAGGATGTGAACCAGGTCAAGGCGGCGAAACAGTTCGCTAAGATCAAAGACTACAAGCTGACGTTGCCCATCAACCGAGATATACCACCTGTAATTCAACCACTTCGACGGTGCCCAATTGCTCTTCAGAACCAAGTCAAGGCGAAACTGGATGAATTACTGGAAATGGACATAATAGAGCGAGTGGACAGTCCAACTTCGTGGGTATCTCCGCTGGTGCCAATAATGAAGGACAACGGGGAATTGCGCCTTTGCGTTGACATGAGGCGGGCCAATCAAGCAATACAACGTTTGAATCATCCACTTCCGGTTTTTGAAGATATGCTGCCAAGGTTCAGCGGAGCAAAGCACTTCACAACGTTGGATATAAAGCAAGCATTCCATCAAGTTGAGCTTGCGGAGGACAGCAGGGACATTACTACATTTGTGACCAATTGGGGGTTGTATCGGTACAAAAGGTTGTCTTTTGGAATCAATTGTGCTCCGGAGTTTTACCAATTCTTGATGGAAAGCATCCTATCGAGTTGTCCTCAAACTGCAGTATTCATTGACGATATTATCATCTGGGGAGTCACACAACAAGATCATGATCGAGCAGTTAAGAAAGTTCTGAAGGTAAAAAAAGTGGATATTAATTGTTTTTTTTTTTCTCTCTAAACTTTAAATTACATTAAATCTTTAGGTATTGAACGAGCGAAACATTTTGTTTAACATGCAGAAATGTAAATTCAATCAGTTGGAAGTTTCGTTTCTGGGTCACAAGCTGTCAGGAAAGGGCGTTCTTCCGACGGACGATAAAGTGAAGTCGTTATTGCAGTGCCGGCCGCCCAGGTCGAAAGAAGAGTTACGCAGTTTTCTCGGTCTCGCTACTTATGTCTCTCGTTTCATTCCGGACCTGGCTTCTACAAATCATCCTTTGCGAGAATTGATCAAGACTTCGGTGAATTTCCGCTGGGAGAAAATTCATCAGGATTCATTCGAGGAATTGAAGAAACGTATGGCATCGATGCAACATCTCGCTTTCTTTGACCCAAAGGATCGTACTTTGCTAGTGACTGATGCTTCTGGTGTGGGCTTAGGAGCTGTTTTGATTCAATTCAAGAATGGAGTTCCTCGGGTGATTAGTTATGCATCGAAGAGCTTAACGGATACTGAGAAGCATTATCCTCCGATTGAGAAAGAAACGCTAGCAATTGTTTGGGGAGTTGAACGATTCCAGATGTACCTTCTTGGAGTATCTTTCACGGTCGAGACAGATCATCGTCCGTTGGAAACACTGTTCACAGCAAAGTCGCGGCCAACAGCTCGGATTGAAAAGTGGCTGCTGAGACTTCTAGCTTTCCGATTCACTGTCATCTATAGAAAAGGTTCATCAAACATCGCTGATCCAATTTCACGATTAGCTGCTCAAGGGTACGACGATAATTGGACTGAGGAAACGGAAGTGTTCATTCGACGCGTGATGGTGGAATCTTTGGCTGCATTAGTGGACGAGCGGATAGCTGAGGATTTCAACAATGACACAGATTTGCACATAAGAACGGTGCAAGAAGCAGCAGCAATCGACATTTCCGAGGTGGTGGACGCTACAGACAAAGATACAGAGCTACAGTTCGTGAAGGAGGCGATCATGAATGGGGATTGGTCGAAGGACGTTTTGAGACCGTACTCGGCGTTTCGTAGTGAGTTGTCCTACGTCAACGAGCTGATTATTCGTGGGTCCAAACTTGTTATCCCAGCTGTATTACGTGCAAGAATGTTAAGTTTGGCACATGAGGGACATCCGGGACAAACGTGTATGAAAAGGCGGCTCAGGGACCGATGTTGGTGGCCCAACATGGATAAGGAGATTGTATCGGAGTGTGAACGGTGTGAAGGATGCCGCCTTGTTCAAATACCCAGTCCACCTGAGCCCATGGAGCGGAGACCACTACCGGAGAAGCCTTGGTTGGACTTAGCTATCGATTTTCTGGGACCGATGCCAACCGGTGAACACATTCTGGTGGTGATTGATTATTACAGTCGGTTTGTTGAGTTGGTAGTGATGAAAAATATTACCGCTAAAGACACGATCAACAGCCTGACCAAGATTTTCCGTGTTTGGGGTGTACCGAAAACGATCACGCTCGATAATGCCAAACAGTTTGTGTCATCAGAGTTTAGTGATTTTTGCAAACTGAAAGGGATTCATCTGAATCATACTTCTCCATACTGGCCGCAGGCCAATGGGGAGGTCGAGCGACAGAATCGGTCACTTCTCAAACGATTGAAGATTGCAAACGCTCTGTACGGTAGCTGGAAAGCGGAAATGGATCGTTACCTTGAGATGTACAATAACACTCCGCATTCGGTAACTGGGAAGGCTCCGAGTGAATTGTTGCAAAATCGAAGACTCAGGTTCAAGTTTCCGGATTTGGAGGATCTTTCTTCTTTTCCGTTGGAGTCAGAAGTAGCGGACAGGGACAAAATTTTCAAAACGAAGGGGAAAGAAAAGGAAGATGCGAGACGGAAGGCTAAGTACAGTGACATAGAAGTAGGAGACGAGGTTCTAATGCGAAATTTACATCCAACTAACAAGCTTTCAACCGATTTCCTTAAAGAGAAATTTGTTGTTGAAGACAGAAACAGATCGAATGTTCGTGTGAAGTCACTGGAGTCAAACAAAAGCTATGACCGAAATGTTTCTCACTTGAAGAAAGTTTTGGGTAGTCACACCGAGCAAGAAGAACATAATCAGGATGTAGATGGCGCCACAGAGAGCAAAGTGGACCAGCGAAGATCAGTTAGAACTCGGCAGATTCCGTCACGGTATCAGATTTGATTGTTTGAACGAAGGATTATTGATTTTGTTAACACCTGAATGACTCAATGTATAAAGTGATTAAAGATTGATAACAACTAATGATTTTTGAACTTTAATTATAGAAAGGGAGATGTGGTGGATGCCTCTATAAGTAAGTACATAAATATTATACGAGTTCCAGTCTATGTGTGGAGGATTATCTACAGCGCGGTGGGTTAGCATCCACGATCAGCAATCGACGCAGTTGTGTTACGAAGCTCAAGCTTACCGGTCACGTTGGTACGATACACGCGGATCTTTTTAAATTTAGAGTATTTTTTTTTTGTGTGTAGTCGCCCATCCGCGCGTTGTTGATGAAGGCATGCGCAAATTTCTCTTCCGCGGCTTCGTCGACATAGCTGATGAGGATGAGGACTCCGCAGATGCGCGCCTTTGCTCCACCTGGAGCAGACGTTTGATGAAGGCGCGACCTTTCTCCCGCGTTAATCGACGGAAACGCCACTACTATCATTTTCTGGGAACTCGTGTGGTGGCAGAGTTTACCCTGAAACATGTAAGTACCAAAGTTAGTGACATAATCATCTGCCCCACCCAAACTCTCACCTGGGAAGTCAGCTACTGCTGAAGGTGTTGCTGCTGATGCGGGTTTCCACACCGGCCACCGCCGCCGCGATTTATGTAGCCACCGCATCGGCTGTTGTTAACCTTGAGATTATTTACTCCGCCACGCCGCTCCCACCGCTCCCATTATTGTGGCAACGATCTCCACCACGGGTTTAGTAGCGTCCATCGCCGTCGGAATGTCCGCCGCTGCTTGCTTGGTCGTTATCGGGAGATATCAAAGCATCTAAATCACAACAGGTGCCGTAAAACGGTGATGTGCATGAAGAAAAAGCAGGAAAATATTTTAATGATATATTATATTTTACATAACAGCTTTTTCCTACAAAAAAAAACAAACATCCGGAAAATCAACCCAATCTCTTAATAGCCACTTTCTCCCTTTTACGCAAAGAACTCCTTCCGGATGGTGGCAGACTCAGCAAAAATCATCCGGAAGGCCAAGAATCCCTCATCCCTCTTGCGCAGGGAATTCCTTCCGGATGGTCACAGCACTGGGAAACCCCTTCCGGAAGGTCATGAAGCATCGTTACTCTTACGCAGGGAAACCTTCAGAATGGCCACGAAATCGACAAACCCCATCCGGGAGGCCAAAAATCGTCATCCCTCTTGCGCAGGGAACTCCTTCCGGATGTTCACAGAACCGGCAAAACCATCCGGAAGTCCAAGAAGCATACTCCCTCTTGCTCGGGAAGCCTTCTGGAACCGATTCCGTGGTCAATAAAACCAGAACCATGATAATTAAAAAGATACTTACCCGAATGTTGATAACCGCAATCCAATTTGTCCAATTTTCCACCATTCACACGCGAACAAATCGAAAACAACGAACAGCTGATTTCGATGTTTACAAACATCGTTTGTTGGTGTGCGAGAAACTCGCACGAAATTAGAAAAAAATCGAGTGCTGGCGACAGCACTCTCACTTTCAGTTCCAAGATGGAGGCAAAACTCGTGCGGCACCAGGCGATAATTTCTTCAAACAAACTCTTTGACAGCTCTAAATGCGGCACTCAGTGCGGAACTAGCCCTCAAACGAACGTACCATTTCCTACACTCAAACTCAGAATAACCCGTAAAAGGGTACTTTCCATCCTTTTTTCAACTTTACCCGTCGTCACCCTTTTGAAAGGGTACGAGGGCGAAACCCTTCAAAAGGGTACTGGCCAAGTACCCTTTCTAAAGGGTACTTGTCATGGAACGGCGCGCTCACTACCGACATCTATGAGTCAATCGTGATTTTTTTAACCAGTGGTGCCATCTGTGGGATATTTTTTTAAATGCAGTTTATTTGAATAAAGTTTAAATTTAATTAATTTATTCAATAGAAACAATTACCTAACAGTTATATCAGATACTACATTCAAATTTTAATTTCCATGGAGTCCTTTTTTGTCCATGCGATCCATCGTGTTGAAGTCGTGCTGCGTCCGGAAGTCCTCCTCCGTTCCGTTCGTGATTTCGCTGTGATCCGACGCCGACTGTTTGGCCGAGTGCAGTAGCGAAGGCATCGACCGGTAGGGTTTCTCCGTCTCGTCGACCTTCCGCTCGGCCTGCAGCAGATCGTTGATCTCGTCCCACTCGAGCTGCTTCACGTTCAGCTTCGGCGGTGTGTGTGACGTACTTGTTTGTCCCGTTGGCCGCCACGACGAAACTTGGTGAGACCTCCTACGAATTCTCCCCCGAGTTTGGCTTCAACGAGTCGATCGAGTTGAGGTCCGACGAAATGCTCAACGTGTCTTACGAAATGCTCTCCGAAATGATCGTCGTATCGTTCTGGTCCGGCGGGCGGGGTCCGTTCATACGGAACAGAACAATGTCAGAAAGCATCTCCTGCTCGTCCATGTCCTTCGGATCAGGCCGCTGGTTCGCCCTTCAGTAGGGTCTAAATTGGCCTACATCCGGAGCAACCTCCGGACAACAACAAAAACACGCACCACGAAAAATATCACAAAAGTCAGAACAACGCTGGAGTACCAATTTTTAAATCCAGGGCGGCGTTGCTGTTTTTCGCTCTCAAGAGCAGTTACCCTTTTGAAAGGGTAAAGCCGGTGAAGTGAAATAAAAGGGTGGTTTTCACCCTTCTAAAAGGGTAATCTGTACCCTTTTGCAAAGGGTAAAGCTCGAGTACCGTTTAAAAGGATACTTTTAACCCTTTGAAACGGTAACTTTATTTTTGAGTGTACACTTATGGTACGTTCGTTTGAAAAGCCGGTGCGGCACTGACCCTGACTGAAAAGTCCGTCAGACGTCCGTCGTTTGTCGTCCGTGCAATCGTACGACGTCGCACGACAATGTCGTACAACTTTCGCGCGAATGTCATACGTTTTTGCACCAAAATGTCGTATTTGTCGTGCGATCGATAATCGAAATTGTACGACATTGTCGTACGACATTTGACCGACGTCGCACGGTTTTGTTATTTAGGATGTCGCGCCTTTGTCGTGTGCTGTCATTTTGGATTTTTAGGTTATGTTTCAAATAAAAATAGTTGTTTTAGAGCATTTATTGTTTATTTTCATTTATTATGATTATTTTACAATCGATTAGCATGTTAATTGTTGAATTAATCTCACCATCTCTTTACTCGAGATTTGTTTGACGCTCCAAGTTGAATTTGGTCGGTTTCAGCTAAGTTGGGTTGAAGAAGGTGCTCCGTAGGTTCTGATCGTGTCATGCCGCTTGACCGGATTGTTTTTGTCGATCCTTTTCGGCCGATCTGCAAAATTTTCACTTCGTTTTATCGGTCAATTTCCTCCATCGGAGGCTCCGAGCTCACGCCGGAACTGGTGGCGAATTGCGGTAGTTCTTTCTATCTTGCGTCTTTGTCTTGCGGTTCCTAGGTCATGGCGTTGTCGTTCTGGAACTCGTTCAGGATGCTAATTTGGTGCAGAACCGGCGGCTGTGTGGGTGGAAGACATTTCTTGCCGGTGAAACCACTGTTGAGATCTTCGGCGCTCAGTGGAACCAACATTCGAACTGTTTGGAGAAAGAAACTTTTTTTTAACATGAAATTTTTACCAAATAAGCCATTTTTACCTGAATCGTCTTGGATTGCCTAAAGCGCTTCTGATTCAAGATCGGGAAGTAGGCCAGCTTTATTATACACAGGTGGCGTTTGCACGTCTCAATCTCCAGAATCGAAAGCAACGGAATGGTCAAGTTCTTGGCCTTCTGGTAGGTCACCCGTATCAGCCCGTATCCGAATATGACGTGTGTCTTGCCCGTCCTTGTACTGCCGCAATTATCCACGATGGAATGCACCTCACCCACTTAACCTCCGGCCATCACCTTTAGGATCGTTTTCTCCGTTGGATTAGGCCTCCTCGTGCTCCTCGTAGCCGACGGACTGTAAAGATCCTGATAAAGCCACGCCAACCTTGGATTTTTCTGAATGTCCGGCCCATTCGTTGAAGTCGTCCACCTCCACGAGCACAAAGTTGTCCTTCAGCTGGGAGTCAAAAACCCACTCCCTTGACCTCCTTCTCCTGGTAATGGTTTCCAGAAAGGAATTTACAATTCGTTTTGAAGACGCAAGTGTCTATTAAAATCTTACTCTTCTCTGACTTCACCGCATTACTGAACCGATTCTTTTTTAAAAACTTCTGACAAAACAGACTTTGCCGCTCTTCTGTTCATGAAACATGTTCGAACATGAATAAAACTTTCAAAGTGTTTGCGACGACACGGTAAAGTCATCGAGCTGTCAAAAAATCGATGAGAAAAACCATGTCGGGCATGTCAAGTGTTTGTCGTCCGTTTGTCGTCCATTCGACCAATCGATATCGAAACGGTAAAATCAAAACCGTGCGACAACTCGTACGACGTGCGACATTTTTCAAACAGGGGAGTGCCGCACTCGCCCTGTTTGAAAAATGTCGCACGTCGTACGAGTTGTCGCACGGTTTTGATTTTACCGTTTCGATATCGATTGGTCGAAAGGACGACAAACGTACGACAAACACTCGACATGCCTGACGTTGTTTTTTCCATCGATTTACCTTCAATTCGACGTCGATTATCGTCGACGCAAACAGTTTGACAGTTCTCTTCAGTTGAACTTGTTCGGACTTGATTGCAACCGAGTCGAACAAATTGTTGTTGGTTTTAGGCTTTGGGAGGATTTTGGCCAGTTTAAAGGTAAGTTGTGTTCTAGATTGAATTACTTTTTCTGCCGGAAAGTTCCGGCCGGAGTGGGCGACAACCGAATCAAATTGTCTTGTATTCCAGATTGCGGTCTTCGTGGTGGTATAGGAGGAAGAGGAGGACGGGAAATATGGATTACTCGGCGAGCCATTCCGGAAGACGGGACGGGAAGGAACCAGTTTGCGATCGAGGAAGCCGTTAGTGTTTGGTGTTTTACTTTCCGCGGGAGGTTGCCTCCATATCTAATGGAACTGGTGAGTCATGTTTTAGAAACGATGGAGGAGGTGTGCTGGGAGTGCGATTGGACGATCGAAATTAAAAATTAGATGAACATCACAAATTCTTAACTTTTTAATCCAATAATGCTTAAAAAAAACTTCAACGCTGATTTGATTTGATAATTGTAAAATTAAATTATAAAGTTTTTCATTCTTAATTTAAAATTCTAGCATTCCAGAACTTAAGAATGCAAGAAATTGAAAATTCTAAATTCATTTAATTTCTTGATATTGTGCAAATTGTTAATATTCTTAAATTCAAAAAAAATCAAATTATTCGCTCTACAGCATTGCCTTGGCGTTCTCGGTTGCGAGATTCCTACTCGAAACTAGGTGTCCGAAGGCTTGATTGTTGAGGCAATTGCAAACCTCTTTTCACACCTAAGCTTCCATCCACCCCGGGATTCGAACTGACGACCTTTGGATTGTTAGTCCAACTGCCTACCAGCGACTCCACCGAGGCAGGACCCAGGGAGAGACTCCTGCTCCTGGACTGAGCTAACGACCTAACCACTAGGTTAGACCGGGACCAACATTTACTTCCCTGTCCGACGGAAGGCGTGATCAGACAAATCTCGTCTCAAAATTTGCCACCGGGACCTTCTGGGATCAAACCCAGGCCGACTGGGTGAGAGGCAACCACGCTTACCTCTACACCACGGGGTGTACCCCATTTGGCATAATGGACATTTGGCATAACGGGTTTTCAAGATGGACGTTTGGCATAATGGACGTTTGGCATAATTGGTCCAAGACATCAGGGACGTTTGGCATAATGGACATTTGGCATAATGGACGTTTGGCATAATTCGTTCAAAAACCATCAAGGACGTTTGGCATAATGGACGTTTGGCATAATTGACGTTTCGCATGATTATTACTAGCTTGTTTTTTAGTTAATTATTTGTCATTTTCACGAATGAAAATGTATATTTTTTACCTTTTTTATATTACTTAAAGAGATTATCATTTTTTTCTATAAAAAATTAGGTATCTCTATATTTTTTCCTAATAGTAAATTCTTTTCATTTTGAATAATTCACAATAAATCTTTTCAATGAAATTTTGATATTTTTATTAAATAATTAACATATCTCTTGTTAGCTTAAGATTTTTCCCTTTTCAATGTAATTAGGAGTAATTTTTCAAATGAAATTTTCCCTTCTTTTATATGAAATTCATGATGAGAAAAACCTCTTCAAATCTTCGACAATTGAGCTTTTATAATGCAATTTTCCCTTCTATTGATCAAAATTTTACTTGAAGAAGGAAATTTCTAAATATATTCACATTTTTCCCTTCTTTTTCGAATTTAATCTAAAGAAACCCCAGAACTGGACAGCACTCATCCGACACGAGACTAGCGGAAAGATTCACTGACACAGAGAACACAGTTCTACATGACCGAGAGAATTATGCCCTCGAGTCCATTTTCAAGAAAAAGTTCATCCTTCAAAACGAAAAGTGTTCTCTACGGGAACTGAACCAGAGACTAATAATAGACTAACTCAATGACTAAACTGCCTTGGCCACAGCAGCTTGATGACACAAGAGTAGTCAGATTTCGATGTATGACTATTGTTGCAGATTTACTGTTTCAATTAATTAATTAAATTAATTGTTTTGCAGGTGTGAGTTGGTACCATTATTCTATCGAGTTTAGCATTGTGCTCTCTATAAATTTTGATGGAATTATACTCTCGATCCTGTATTTTGGGTGAATGGATGTCGATGTTGCTTTTCTTTAAATATTTTGCAATTAAGTTTTTTTATTCAATTTTCCCATAATTTTTTATATTTAACTTGAAGAAGGGAAATTCTCTTATAGATGTTATCTTTAAACATTTATATAATTTCTGCACATTTTTTCTCTGTTGGTTTAATTTTTGCAATAAAGTTGTTTATGGAATTTTCCCTTCTTTTATTTATTCAATACTTATCTTAAAGAAGGGACAACTGCCTAAAAAAAATGCTGATTAAATGTTATTTTTAAGAGAGGTAGGTGAAAAACATAAAAATATTGCGATAGTCAAACATTTAAAGAGTGTCAAAATGTGAATCTTTAAATTTACTTTTCCTTCCATAAGTTGAATTTTATATAAATAAATATAAATTTTATAAAAATTCATAATCGAAGTTTATTGTCAAATATTCGAAAAGTATTGTTTTTAGAGATTTTCCTTCTAAAAGTTGAATTTAAAATAAAAGAAGGAAAATTTCACAACTCATTTGTCAAATATTTAATGAAAGAAAAATGTACATCCCTTATTAAGGATGAATATTAAAGAAGAAAAAATGCATAAAAACAATGATTGCAAAATTTTGAAAAAAACAAACTGCACATTTTTGAGAGATTTTACCTCATTTTAGCTTTAAAATAAAAGAAGAGCAAATTGCTTTAAAAAATTTAAATGCATTTCGTTAAATAAGAGCAAAATGTACATACATTCTTTAGGTTGAATTTGAAAAAGGAGGGGAAAGGGTAAATAGTATAAATTTTTTATTGCTAAATTTCAAAGACTGGCAAAACTTACATCACTTTGTTAGGTTGAATTTAAAATAAAAGAAGGAATAATTGAATACAAAAAATTAGCTGCAAAATATTTCAAATGAAGACAAATCTCAATATTATATATATATGAAAAAAATGCATTTTATATTTATGAAAAATTGCATTTTAAAGATTTATTAAGAAAAAAAAGGAAAAAAAAATACATCTATTGGGAGAAAATGACAAAGATACTAGATTTCTTGAAAACAAAAATCATTTTTAAAGTAAAGTTATCTGCTTAGAAAAAGAAAAAAAAACTATAAATTATTATTCTTTACAAAAAATAAATACAAAAATAAGAACAAAAAAAAGCTAACAAAAATTATGCCAAACGTCCTTGATGGGTTTTGAACGAATTATGCCAAACGTCCATTATGCCAAATGTCCATTATGCCAAACGTCCCTGATGTCTTGGACCAATTATGCCAAACGTCCATTATGCCAAACGTCCATCTTGAAAACCCGTTATGCCAAATGTCCATTATGCCAAATGGGGTACACCCACACCACGGTCCCGGCATATTCTTAAATTATACAATTCATTAATTTAAAATTCTCAAAGTCTTCAAATATTAAAAAAAATAAACTCTAAAATATGAAAATTTTAAAATTGACAAAAATTTAAACATTAAAATTCCCTAATTCTTAAATACAAAATTTTTCAATTCATAAATACTAAAAATCTAACATTATAGAGTTCATAAATTCCCAAAACGTTAGTCGCACGAGTTGAAATTTTGAATTCTAAAATTCTAAAAATTATATGTTCTAAAATTCCAAAATTGTAAATTCTAAAAATGCTAAAATTCAAATAATTTATATTTTTAAATAAAAATTATCAAAAATTCTATTTGTTATAAATTCTACGCATTTTAAAAATAAGTAAGTTTCTTAAAATTCTAAAAATTAAAAAAATCTCTTTTTTTTGCACATCTTAAATTTTTGATAATTTTAAATAAAACAAATTTAAAAAATTCTAAAAATTAAAAAAAAATCAAAAAAAAAATACAAAAATTTTACAAAATATATTTTTTAAATTTTAAAAATGTTAAAAATTTTATTTCTTTTAAATATTTTAAACTTTTAAAAATTCTTTTAAAAAAATCTAAAAAATCTTAAATTTTAAAATTGGAAAAATTTAAAATCTGTTAACTTTTGAAATTTTTTTGGTCTAATGAAAAATAGGAGTTAAAAATATCACGAATTGAAGTAAATGATTTTGGTATTGAGGTACTCTCCAATTTTAATATTCAGAAAATTAGAATTTTAGAATTTAAGAATTTAAGAATTTTATAATTTTATAATTTTATAGTTTTATAATTTTATAATTTTATAATTTTATAATTTTATAATTTTATAATTTTATAATTTTATAATTTTATAATTTTATAATTTTATAATTTTATAATTTTATAATTTTATAATTTTATAATTTTATAATTTTATAATTTTATAATTTTATAATTTTATAATTTTATAATTTTATAATTTTATAATTTTATAATTTTATAATTTTATAATTTTATAATTTTATAATTTTATAATTTTATAATTTTATAATTTTATAATTTTATAATTTTATAATTTTATAATTTTATAATTTTATAATTTTATAATTTTATAATTTTATAATTTTATAATTTTATAATTTTATAATTTTATAATTTTATAATTTTATAATTTTATAATTTTATAATTTTATAATTTTATAATTTTATAATTTTATAATTTTATAATTTTATAATTTTATAATTTTATAATTTTATAATTTTATAATTTTATAATTTTATAATTTTATAATTTTATAATTTTATAATTTTATAATTTTATAATTTTATAATTTTATAATTTTATAATTTTATAATTTTATAATTTTATAATTTTATAATTTTATAATTTTATAATTTTATAATTTTATAATTTTATAATTTTATAATTTTATAATTTTATAATTTTATAATTTTATAATTTTATAATTTTATAATTTTATAATTTTATAATTTTATAATTTTATAATTTTATAATTTTATAATTTTATAATTTTATAATTTTATAATTTTATAATTTTATAATTTTATAATTTTATAATTTTATAATTTTATAATTTTATAATTTTATAATTTTATAATTTTATAATTTTATAATTTTATAATTTTATAATTTTATAATTTTATAATTTTATAATTTTATAATTTTATAATTTTATAATTTTATAATTTTATAATTTTATAATTTTATAATTTTATAATTTTATAATTTTATAATTTTATAATTTTATAATTTTATAATTTTATAATTTTATAATTTTATAATTTTATAATTTTATAATTTTATAATTTTATAATTTTATAATTTTATAATTTTATAATTTTATAATTTTATAATTTTATAATTTTATAATTTTATAATTTTATAATTTTATAATTTTATAATTTTATAATTTTATAATTTTATAATTTTATAATTTTATAATTTTATAATTTTATAATTTTATAATTTTATAATTTTATAATTTTATAATTTTATAATTTTATAATTTTATAATTTTATAATTTTATAATTTTATAATTTTATAATTTTATAATTTTATAATTTTATAATTTTATAATTTTATAATTTTATAATTTTATAATTTTATAATTTTATAATTTTATAATTTTATAATTTTATAATTTTATAATTTTATAATTTTATAATTTTATAATTTTATAATTTTATAATTTTATAATTTTATAATTTTATAATTTTATAATTTTATAATTTTATAATTTTATAATTTTATAATTTTATAATTTTATAATTTTATAATTTTATAATTTTATAATTTTATAATTTTATAATTTTATAATTTTATAATTTTATAATTTTATAATTTTATAATTTTATAATTTTATAATTTTATAATTTTATAATTTTATAATTTTATAATTTTATAATTTTATAATTTTATAATTTTATAATTTTATAATTTTATAATTTTATAATTTTATAATTTTATAATTTTATAATTTTATAATTTTATAATTTTATAATTTTATAATTTTATAATTTTATAATTTTATAATTTTATAATTTTATAATTTTATAATTTTATAATTTTATAATTTTATAATTTTATAATTTTATAATTTTATAATTTTATAATTTTATAATTTTATAATTTTATAATTTTATAATTTTATAATTTTATAATTTTATAATTTTATAATTTTATAATTTTATAATTTTATAATTTTATAATTTTATAATTTTATAATTTTATAATTTTATAATTTTATAATTTTATAATTTTATAATTTTATAATTTTATAATTTTATAATTTTATAATTTTATAATTTTATAATTTTATAATTTTATAATTTTATAATTTTATAATTTTATAATTTTATAATTTTATAATTTTATAATTTTATAATTTTATAATTTTATAATTTTATAATTTTATAATTTTATAATTTTATAATTTTATAATTTTATAATTTTATAATTTTATAATTTTATAATTTTATAATTTTATAATTTTATAATTTTATAATTTTATAATTTTATAATTTTATAATTTTATAATTTTATAATTTTATAATTTTATAATTTTATAATTTTATAATTTTATAATTTTATAATTTTATAATTTTATAATTTTATAATTTTATAATTTTATAATTTTATAATTTTATAATTTTATAATTTTATAATTTTATAATTTTATAATTTTATAATTTTATAATTTTATAATTTTATAATTTTATAATTTTATAATTTTATAATTTTATAATTTTATAATTTTATAATTTTATAATTTTATAATTTTATAATTTTATAATTTTATAATTTTATAATTTTATAATTTTATAATTTTATAATTTTATAATTTTATAATTTTATAATTTTATAATTTTATAATTTTATAATTTTATAATTTTATAATTTTATAATTTTATAATTTTATAATTTTATAATTTTATAATTTTATAATTTTATAATTTTATAATTTTATAATTTTATAATTTTATAATTTTATAATTTTATAATTTTATAATTTTATAATTTTATAATTTTATAATTTTATAATTTTATAATTTTATAATTTTATAATTTTATAATTTTATAATTTTATAATTTTATAATTTTATAATTTTATAATTTTATAATTTTATAATTTTATAATTTTATAATTTTATAATTTTATAATTTTATAATTTTATAATTTTATAATTTTATAATTTTATAATTTTATAATTTTATAATTTTATAATTTTATAATTTTATAATTTTATAATTTTATAATTTTATAATTTTATAATTTTATAATTTTATAATTTTATAATTTTATAATTTTATAATTTTATAATTTTATAATTTTATAATTTTATAATTTTATAATTTTATAATTTTATAATTTTATAATTTTATAATTTTATAATTTTATAATTTTATAATTTTATAATTTTATAATTTTATAATTTTATAATTTTATAATTTTATAATTTTATAATTTTATAATTTTATAATTTTATAATTTTATAATTTTATAATTTTATAATTTTATAATTTTATAATTTTATAATTTTATAATTTTATAATTTTATAATTTTATAATTTTATAATTTTATAATTTTATAATTTTATAATTTTATAATTTTATAATTTTATAATTTTATAATTTTATAATTTTATAATTTTATAATTTTATAATTTTATAATTTTATAATTTTATAATTTTATAATTTTATAATTTTATAATTTTATAATTTTATAATTTTATAATTTTATAATTTTATAATTTTATAATTTTATAATTTTATAATTTTATAATTTTATAATTTTATAATTTTATAATTTTATAATTTTATAATTTTATAATTTTATAATTTTATAATTTTATAATTTTATAATTTTATAATTTTATAATTTTATAATTTTATAATTTTATAATTTTATAATTTTATAATTTTATAATTTTATAATTTTATAATTTTATAATTTTATAATTTTATAATTTTATAATTTTATAATTTTATAATTTTATAATTTTATAATTTTATAATTTTATAATTTTATAATTTTATAATTTTATAATTTTATAATTTTATAATTTTATAATTTTATAATTTTATAATTTTATAATTTTATAATTTTATAATTTTATAATTTTATAATTTTATAATTTTATAATTTTATAATTTTATAATTTTATAATTTTATAATTTTATAATTTTATAATTTTATAATTTTATAATTTTATAATTTTATAATTTTATAATTTTATAATTTTATAATTTTATAATTTTATAATTTTATAATTTTATAATTTTATAATTTTATAATTTTATAATTTTATAATTTTATAATTTTATAATTTTATAATTTTATAATTTTATAATTTTATAATTTTATAATTTTATAATTTTATAATTTTATAATTTTATAATTTTATAATTTTATAATTTTATAATTTTATAATTTTATAATTTTATAATTTTATAATTTTATAATTTTATAATTTTATAATTTTATAATTTTATAATTTTATAATTTTATAATTTTATAATTTTATAATTTTATAATTTTATAATTTTATAATTTTATAATTTTATAATTTTATAATTTTATAATTTTATAATTTTATAATTTTATAATTTTATAATTTTATAATTTTATAATTTTATAATTTTATAATTTTATAATTTTATAATTTTATAATTTTATAATTTTATAATTTTATAATTTTATAATTTTATAATTTTATAATTTTATAATTTTATAATTTTATAATTTTATAATTTTATAATTTTATAATTTTATAATTTTATAATTTTATAATTTTATAATTTTATAATTTTATAATTTTATAATTTTATAATTTTATAATTTTATAATTTTATAATTTTATAATTTTATAATTTTATAATTTTATAATTTTATAATTTTATAATTTTATAATTTTATAATTTTATATTATAATTTTATAATTTTATAATTTTATAATTTTATAATTTTATAATTTTATAATTTTATAATTTTATAATTTTATAATTTTATAATTTTATAATTTTATAATTTTATAATTTTATAATTTTATAATTTTATAATTTTATAATTTTATAATTTTATAATTTTATAATTTTATAATTTTATAATTTTATAATTTTATAATTTTATAATTTTATAATTTTATAATTTTATAATTTTATAATTTTATAATTTTATAATTTTATAATTTTATAATTTTATAATTTTATAATTTTATAATTTTATAATTTTATAATTTTATAATTTTATAATTTTATAATTTTATAATTTTATAATTTTATAATTTTATAATTTTATAATTTTATAATTTTATAATTTTATAATTTTATAATTTTATAATTTTATAATTTTATAATTTTATAATTTTATAATTTTATAATTTTATAATTTTATAATTTTATAATTTTATAATTTTATAATTTTATAATTTTATAATTTTATAATTTTATAATTTTATAATTTTATAATTTTATAATTTTATAATTTTATAATTTTATAATTTTATAATTTTATAATTTTATAATTTTATAATTTTATAATTTTATAATTTTATAATTTTATAATTTTATAATTTTATAATTTTATAATTTTATAATTTTATAATTTTATAATTTTATAATTTTATAATTTTATAATTTTATAATTTTATAATTTTATAATTTTATAATTTTATAATTTTATAATTTTATAATTTTATAATTTTATAATTTTATAATTTTATAATTTTATAATTTTATAATTTTATAATTTTATAATTTTATAATTTTATAATTTTATAATTTTATAATTTTATAATTTTATAATTTTATAATTTTATAATTTTATAATTTTATAATTTTATAATTTTATAATTTTATAATTTTATAATTTTATAATTTTATAATTTTATAATTTTATAATTTTATAATTTTATAATTTTATAATTTTATAATTTTATAATTTTATAATTTTATAATTTTATAATTTTATAATTTTATAATTTTATAATTTTATAATTTTATAATTTTATAATTTTATAATTTTATAATTTTATAATTTTATAATTTTATAATTTTATAATTTTATAATTTTATAATTTTATAATTTTATAATTTTATAATTTTATAATTTTATAATTTTATAATTTTATAATTTTATAATTTTATAATTTTATAATTTTATAATTTTATAATTTTAAATTTTATAATTTTATAATTTTATAATTTTATAATTTTAGAATTTTAGAATTTTAGAATTTTAGAATTTTAAATTTTAAATTTTAGAATTTTAGAATTTTAAATTTTAATTTTAGAATTTTAGAATTTTATAATTTTATAATTTTAAATTTTAAATTTTAAATTTTAGAATTTTAAATTTTAGAATTTTAGAATTTTAGAATTTTAAATTTTAGAATTTTAGAATTTTAGAATTTTAAATTTTAAATTTTAAATTTTAAATTTTAGAATTTTAGAATTTTAGAATTTTAGAATTTTAAATTTTAGAATTTTAGAATTTTAGAATTTTAGAATTTTAAATTTTAGAATTTTAGAATTTTAGAATTTTAGAATTTTAGAATTTTAGAATTTTAGAATTTTAGAATTTTAGAATTTTAGAATTTTAGAATTTTAGAATTTTAGAATTTTAAATTTTAGAATTTTAGAATTTTAAATTTTAGAATTTTAAATTTTAGAATTTTAGAATTTTAGAATTTTAGAATTTTAGAATTTTAGAATTTTAGAATTTTAGAATTTTAGAATTTTAGAATTTTAGAATTTTAGAATTTTAGAATTTTAGAATTTTAGAATTTTAGAATTTTAGAATTTTAGAATTTTAGAATTTTAGAATTTTAGAATTTTAGAATTTTAGAATTTTAGAATTTTAGAATTTTAGAATTTTAGAATTTGATGATGAGATGATGATGCTGAAATTTGTAAACGTTTGATCATTAAATATTTTTAGAATTCTCAAATTTGGTAAAATTTTTAAATAATAATAATATTGTCGGCAGTGCGTGGTCGAATGGTTACGCTGTCCGCTTTGTAAGCGGATGATTCTGGGTTCGATTCCCATCTGCTGCAACCTTCCATCGGATGAGGAAGTAAAATGTCGGTCCCGGCCTTGGTTGTTAGGCCGTTAAGTCATGCCAGGTGTAGGAGTCGTCTCCATGCCATAAGTACAAACAACACACCAAACCAAGCCTACTCCGGTGGAATCGCTGGCGGCGGTTGGACTCACAATTCAAAGGTCGTCAGTTCAAACACTGGGGTGGAAGGTTCCTTGGAGTAAAAGAGGTTTGGGTGCTCTCCCCATTCAAGCCTTCGGACTCCTAGGTTCGAGCAGAAACTTGCAATAGAGACCACAAAAGACCCGGGGGTCGTTAATGTGGATGGTTTGATTTTTTGAATATTGTCGGATTTTTTAATTATTTGCAGTAATTTGAGTTTTATACGTTTTTAAATTTAAATTTTTAAGATGTCTTCAATTAGAATTCTTTTTAAAAAAACCAATGCGCCATGGGTTTTCTATGTACATAGGACATTTTGTAAAAGTAAGCGAGAATAAATAAAGTTAGTTTTTCTTTTATAGTTACAAAATA
Source organism: Culex quinquefasciatus (assembly GCF_015732765.1). Classification (NCBI taxonomy): domain Eukaryota; kingdom Metazoa; phylum Arthropoda; class Insecta; order Diptera; family Culicidae; genus Culex; species Culex quinquefasciatus. Next base: position 64,497,289 of record NC_051861.1, on the reverse strand, counting down.
TTTGAATATTACATATTTGAAATTGTATTGTTTTGAAATTTTATTATTATTATTATTGAATTCTGAATTTAAATTAGAAAATTCTTGCCAATTGTTGATTGAGGTTATATTTTTTCAGGCAACAAACATATTCTGATCTGATCCTGCCGGAAACCATGCGTCCCCGTGTCCCGCGTGGCTTCCGTAGAACCCAAGGAAGCAGCCTCTCGTACTCCGGTAAACATCAATCCATCGGAGGTTCAAGATCGTCGCCAAGGTGTCGCATCCGGGTTTTGATCAGCGCGTCGAGGAGCAAAAGTCCAACACGGCCAAGATGCTGCCACGGCCGCCTCCAACATCCAAGCCGGAAGCTGCGGTCAAGGCAAATCCCGAAGGAAGCAAAGTTGGAGAAGAATCGGCGATCCGCAAGTGAAATTAAGTGAACAAGTAAATATTTTTGTGAAATTTTGACAGTTGAAATAAAAATAAAACAATAAAAACAAAACAACAGTTTTTTTCAACTGCAACATAACCTAAAAATCCGAAATGACAGCACACGACAATAGCACGACATTCTAAATAACAAAACCGTGCGACGGTCGAATGTCGTACGACAATGTCGTACAATTTCGATCATCGATCGCACGACAAATACGACATTTTGGTGCAAAAACGTACACGCAAAACGGACATTAGGTATAAATTCCTAATTTTTAGGTATAATCGAACCTGACTGCAATAAGTTATTTTATTACTAATCGGCTATTAGTAATAAAATTACTAATAGCGTTTTAGTACGAGAATTCCTATATTTTAGGTATAATTGTAGAACCAAAATACCTTAATTTTAGGTATTTTCTGGAAAAGTGAGGGATCCAAAATTACTGATAATTAGGTATAATCCAAGATGGCGGACCATGATCATTCCTTATTTCTAGGTATAAATACCTAAATTTGAGGTATTTTCTGGAAAAGTGAGGGATCCAAAATTACTGATATTCAGGTATAATCCAAGATGGCGGACCATTATTATTCCTAATTTCTAGGTATAAATACCTAAATTTGAGGTATTTTCTGGAAAAGTGAGGGATCCAAAATTACTGATATTCAGGTATAATCCAAGATGGCGGACCATTATAATTCCTAATTTCTAGGTATAAATACCTAAATTTGAGGTATTTTCTGGAAAAGTGAGGGATCCAAAATTACTGATATTCAGGTATAATCCAAGATGGCGGACCATTATTATTCCTAATTTCTAGGTATAAATACTTAAATTTGAGATATTTTCTGGAAAAGTGAGGGATCCAAAATTACTGATATTCAGGTATAATCCAAGATGGCGGACCATTATTATTCCTAATTTCTAGGTATAAATACCTAAATTTGAGGTATTTTCTGGAAAAGTGAGGGATCCAAAATTACTGATATTCAGGTATAATCCAAGATGGCGGACCATTATTATTCCTAATTTCTAGGTATAAATACCTAAATTTGAGGTATTTTCTGGAAAAGTGAGGGATCCAAAATTACTGATATTCAGGTATAATCCAAGATGGCGGACCATTATTATTCCTAATTTCTAGGTATAAATACCTAAATTTGAGGTATTTTCTGGAAAAGTGAGGGATCCAAAATTACTGATATTAAGGTATAATCCAAGATGGCGGACCATGATTATTCCTTATTTCTAGGTATAAATACCTAAATTTGAGGTATTTTCTGGAAAAGTGAGGGATCCAAAATTACTGATATTCAGGTATAATCCAAGATGGCGGACCATGATTATTCCTTATTTCTAGGTATAAATACCTAAATTTGAGGTATTTTCTGGAAAAGTGAGGGATCCAAAATTACTGATATTCAGGTATAATCCAAGATGGCGGACCATTATTATTCCTAATTTTTAGGGATAAATACCTAAATTTGAGGTATTTTCAGAAAAAATGAGGGATCCAAAATTACTCATATTCAGGTATAATCAAAGATGGTGGATCATGATTATTCCAAATTTTTAGGAATAAAAATCTAAATTTGAGGTATTTTCTGGAAAAGTGAGGGATCCAAAATTACTGATAATCAGGTATAATCAAAGATGGCGGACCATTTATTCCTTATTTCTAGGCATAAATACCAATTTGAGGTATTTTCTATAAACGTGAGGGATCGAAAATTACTTATACTTAAGAATAATCAAAGATCAAATTAGGTATTATCCAAGAGATATGCAGGCAGAAGAAAACAACGGTTTATATGATATTAATATTTTTATTTATATCAAACACAACTATTTCATAAATGTTCTCACCTAAAAATGAATATTAAAATTTAAATTATATTTTATTTTTTCAATGCATCTATATTTTTAATATTAAATTTATCTTTTTTATAAATATTTTGGTTTTCTTATGTTTTAATTTTTAAATAGTTTAATATTTCAGCATTTTAATATTTCAATAATTAAATATTTTAATATTTAAATATTTAAATATTTTAATATTTTAATATTTTAATACTTTAATATTTTAATATTTTAATATTTTAATATTTTAATATTTTAATATTTTAATATTTTAATATTTTAATATTTTAATATTTTAATATTTTAATATTTTAGTATTTTAATATTTAAATATTTTAATATTTTAATATTTTAATATTTTAATATTTTAATATTTTAATATTTTAATATTTTAATATTTTAATATTTTAATATTTTAATATTTTAATATTTTAATATTTTAATATTTTAATATTTTAATATTTTAATATTTTAATATTTTAATATTTTAATATTTTAATATTTTAATATTTTAATATTTTAATATTTTAATATTTTAATATTTTAATATTTTAATACTTTAATATTTTAATATTTTAATATTTTAATATTTTAATATTTTAATATTTTAATATTTTTAAATTTTAATATTTCAATATTTTTAAATTTTAATATTTTAATATTTTGTTATTTTAATATTTTAATATTTTAATATTTTAATATTTTAATATTTTAATATTTTAATATTTTAATATTTTAATATTTTAATATTTTAATATTTTAATATTTTAATATTTTAATATTTTAATATTTTAATATTTTAATATTTTAATATTTTAATATTTTAATATTTTAATATTTTAATATTTTAATATTTTAATATTTTAATATTTTAATATTTTAATATTTTAATTTTTAATATTTTAATATTATAATATTTTAATATTTTAATATTTTAATATTTTAATATTTTAATATTTTAATATTTTAATATTTTAATATTTTAATATTTTAATATTTTAATATTTTAATATTTTAATATTTTAATATTTTAATATTTTAATATTTTTATATTTTAATATTTTTATATTTTAATATTTTAATATTTTGATATTTTAATTTTTAAATTAGGTATTTTCCAAGAGTTATGCAGGCAGAAGCAAAACAAAATTTTAAATGATATTAATATTTTTATTTACATAAAACACAACTTTTGCATAAATGTACGTACCTAAAATAAATATTTAATGATTTGAATATTTCAACATTATAATTTTGTATAATATTATATAATATATCTTTAATATTTCAATATTTATTTATTTTAAATATCTTTTATTATTTTAATATTTTAATATTTTTACAAATTCAACATTTTAATCTTTAAATATTTGGAATTGTAGAATATAAGATTTTTTGGAGTTTTAAAATGTTTGGAATTAGAGATTTTGGAAATTTCTCTCTCTCCCCTCTCTTTCCATTTTCTCGCTCTTCCTGTTCCCTGCTATCTCTCTCTTCCCTTCCTCTCAATTCAACTTTTTCTCTTTCTCTCTACCCTCTCTCCCTTTCTTTCTCTCCCTTTCTTTCTCTCCCATATTTTCTCACCTCTCTCACCTTCTCTCTACCTCTCCTACTCTCTCTCCTTCTCCTACTATCTCTCTCCTCTCCTACTATCTCTCCCTCTCCTACTATCTCTCCCTCTCCTACTATCTCTCCCTCTCCTACTATCTCTCCATCTCCTACTCTCTCTCCAACTATATCTCTTATCTCTCTTTCTTCATCTTTGCCCTCTCACTCCCACTTTCTCTCTCTCTTACTTTCTATCTCTCTCTCTACCCTCACCCTATCTCTTTCCCACATTTTCTTTCGCTCTTCTCCTCCAGCCTTCTCTCACAAACTCCCCCTTTCTCTCCCTTTTCTACTTTCTCTCTCCCTTTCCCATTTTCGCTCTCTTTCATTCCCTCTTCTTCTTTCTTCTTTCCCACTTTTTCTCTCTCCTCTTCTCTCTCCCACTTTCTCTTTATTTCTCTCTTTCTCTTCGTCTACCCCCACCATTCACTTTCAGTCTCTCATACACACACGAGCACACACGAGCACACACACACACACACACGAAAACTTTCACAAACGCATACATACACACACCCGCAACGTCCAACCAAATCACAAAAAGATAAAAATTGGTTCGTCAAACTCAAACTCGATACAACTTTTCATTCACACAATCGCCATGGTCGCACAATCTCCACGGTTGGGGTCCGTTTATACATCCCCTTTCCAGCTCTTCCGCAAAAATCCGTCCCGAGATCCGTCCTCCAGAGCACGAGAGGGAAGTGGCGGCTTTTTTAATTCCGCCGGGAGTTGAAGGTTCCGTCCTCATCCTCCTCCTCTTCCACAAGTACGCGAGCCACACTTCCTCTAACAAGGATGCTCCGGGTTCCGTTCTCCGTGCAGAACCGGAGAGCCACTTTTCTTCCTGCACAAAACTTACCTTGCCAAAGTTCCTAAGTTTTCAGCAGCACTGCGGAACACCAACTCACAGCCACGAAATTATTTTGTTTTGACTTGTCAAAACGTGAATCGCAATTTTAGAACTAAAAATACTAAAATTTAGGAATTTTTAAGAAGTACTTCAGTGTTCTAAAAAAAATCCTAAATTTTAGGAAGAAAAAAATACTAATTTTTAGGTATAATTTGACAAGCTAGAACATAAGTTCAAAAAATACTAAAAATTAGGAATTTATACCTAATGTCCGTTTTGCGTGTATGACATTCGCGCGAAAGTCGCACGACATTGTCGAGCGACGTCGTACAATTGCACGGACGACAAACGACAGACGTCTGACGGACTTTTCAGTCAGGGCGTCGGTGCCAGTTTTGGTTCAATCGAACGTCATTTGTCAGTGCGCGTGGAACTCGCATGAAACTGAAAAAATATCGAGTGCGGCACTAGAGTTTCAGTTCCAAGATGGCGCAAAACTCGTGCGGAACTAGCGCGAGTTTCTTCAAACAAACACTTTGACTAGAGAGCCTGGATCTTATAATAAGATCCAGGCTCTCTAACTTTGACAACTCTGAGTGCGGCACTTTCCAATCAAATCGTTTTCTGCTTGACGGGTTCATTCCGCTTCGAATTCCGCTTCGAAAATTGGTTCGAAATATTCTAAACAGATTGTCTGACTTGTTGTCTGATTGGGTTCCGCTTCGATTCCGTTTGAGCATTTTTTGCACAAGGGCGACAGCTGCTGGTGTACGGCGGAACCTCGATGACATTTCGCCGAGTTTCGCCTAAGCGGTTTTTCGTCAGTGTGTGAGTGAGGTGACATCAAAAGAAATGAAAAAACCCGTTTCATCTTGAAATTTTTTACGAGCGTCAACGGAAGAGCATCGAATTTTTTCAATCAGATTTTCTGAATTCTGATAGAAAAATCAAAGTTTGTGGCCGGATTTGTTGATTGCCAAGTGCCCCACGCCCGGGACTGGCGGAATGACCTGTTTAGACGACTATCATCAACGTTATTTAGGCCAACTATTGTATTAATATGGACCGCGAGCCAGATTTGTCCTGCGTGCGTTTCCGGTGAGTTTGGATAAAGACTGAACTCTTTTTTTATCCTCAACTGATTTGACGACTATTTTAGGAATTTGTTTATACCTGGCGCACCACTGCGAGAAACTCAACAAGCAGACGAACCCGGTCCAGCCCCGCAAGAGGTCACATAGAACGGTCCGGATCAGCAAGATGATCTTTGACAGCCATGTCAAGAATCAGACACGTGCAGACACCGTAGGCCAGCGGCAAGCGGGGCGACGTGGACCAGAGCAGAATAACGGCGGACGAGAACCAGCCGAGCGGATAAGGGTCAAAGCAGGAAAATTTCAACTCTAGCGGAGATCGCCTCGCTCGAATAGGACGGATTCCGTGATTCTCGTTGAATTTAATCCGGCGATTGGCCCTCAGTTCTGCAACGTCGACGCGGCCAACAGACTCAGCGATTCAATTCCTCAGAGGTTTCCTGTTAGTCTAATTTATTGTGAAAGTTGCAAATTTTGAGTAGGTAATTAAAAACATGGAGATTCAAGGTGGAAAGTGTTTTCCTTGATTAATTTTTGAATATTAATAAAAACGGCTTAAAATTGGCCAAAAAAGATGAAACAGTAGGAAATTTCAATCTAATCAAAACAAAAAAAGAAAATCATAAAGAAAAAAGAAGAAGAAGAAGAAGAGGCAGCTGTCAAAGCTTACCCGTCCGTTCCGTTTCAATTCCGATGAACCGATTTGCGGTGAAAACTCAAGCGGAACCGGTTGTTGCGTTTGAAACGGAATACGTTTCCGAATCTAAAACGAACACTTTTTAGAATTCGAATCGAACTTTTTTCGCTCAAGCGGAATTTTAAACGGAATTCAAACGGAACGCAATGAGTGGGTCAGTGTGGAACTAGCCATCAAACGAACGTACCATTAAGGTAAAAACAAGATTGTCCGCCAGGCCTGGACGCAAACGCAAAATTTTGCGCCTGTCATCATAGCCTGCCAGTCATCGACCATTGAACAAAGCAACCCCTGTAGATTGTTCGACTGACAGTTGATGGAAAAATCGAACTGGCACAGCGTCCCAATCAAACCGTTCTCCGCTTGACTGGTTCATTCCGCTTCGAATTCCGCTTCGAAAATTGTTTCGAAATTTTCTAAACGGAATCTCCGGTTGGACTCCGTTTCAATTCTGTTTGATCATTTTGGCACAAAGGCGACACATGCTGGTGTAAGACGGAACCTCGGTGACATTTCGCCGCGATTCGCCGAAGCGGTTTTTCTTTGAGTGTATTTGTGAGGCGGCTTTCTAAGAAACGTCAAACATGTTTGATCTTGAACTTTCCGCAAAAGTCGTTGTGGGAGCTAATTTCAAAGTTTTCGCGACGTGATGGAAAATGGCGTATCCTCCTCCTCCCAAGGTGAGTTGAACATTTCCTTCACTTAATTCGAAACGGAGTGGTCTTGGTGCAATAATCAACATTACCCATTGTATTCCCTCCTCCTTTCAGATCCAGTTCCCCGGCCAAACTTAGCAGCAGCAGCAGTTCCGGCCAACGAGGGCGCAAGATAGCAACAGCCAATCAGAAGCGGCTTCCTGGATGCCGGAGAGTTGATTGAGATGTACCTCGAAAAAACCTGGTTCAGAACAAGGAGTTCTTGGAGAAGCAGGAAGCGTCCTGCATCGAAGTTGCAATTGCCGAGCGCAAGAACGCCGATAAGGTACAGGAACGTCCATGCCAGCTGCCATCAACGAGACGAGCTGCCGATTTCACTCTACAAGGGACAAGATACTAGCGAGCCGGTTCGAAATATGTCTTCGTGATCAGCGACAAGGGCACGCTCCCGATCGTGGACACTCCGCCCACGTGAGGCTTGCCAGGAAGTGTACCCGCCGCACACCAAGGTCGAGGTCCTGAAGACTTCCCGCTTTGATCTGGCCAACCTACTGGAGCTGCTCGGCGATGGTGATGGCAAGAGATCACAAGTGTCAACCGGTGCGCCAAGAATGACGTCGTTGTGAACCGCCTCGAGAGGAACAAAAAAAAATCTGTGCAATATGTTAACTCTGCTAAACAAAAAAAATAAAGCGGGCTCGGGGTTGGGATGCGTTTTAATGAACGATTAGTTAAAGGGACAATAAAAAATGTAAAATCATAAAAATGTTTAATCTATTTCTGTCAAAGGCAACACGGCCATTCCGTTTCGATTCCGTTTGAATTCCGCTTGAACCGATTTGCGGCGAAAACTCAAACGGAACCGGTTGTTGCGTTTGAAACGGAATGCGTTTTAGAATCTAAAACGAACACTGTTTAGAATTCGAATTGAACTTTTTCTAAACGGAATTCAAACGGAACGCGCTGAGTGGGGTTCTGCGTTCACCACTGCGTCGAACTAGAGAGCCTGGAGCTTATTAGAGAACGGACATCTCAAACCAAAAGTACCAATCGAAGCACGAGAACTGTCAAACGGAGATACCAATCGAGCAAAATCCTTTGTCTTATGCTCGATTGGTACCTCCGTTTGACAGTTCTCGTGCTTCGATTGGTACTTTTGGTTTGAGATGTCCGTTCTCTAATAAGCTCCAGGCTCTCTACGTCGAACCATAGAATAGAGATAGGTAGAATTGCCACTTGCCGATTCCCCCTCGTAAACGTCAAGGGACACTGCCGACAGCGCCACCACTGCTCGAAACGGGGAACTTCAGTCGAAATGCGCACTGTGCACTTTGATGGAACTGCCCTGTGCATTCTGGAGGGTGCGTTTTGTTTGACAGTGACAGATGGAAAAAGGCTTGTTGACGTTCAGTTGGCGATCAAAAATGTGAAATGGTGCTTGGAAGCTGGGTGAAAAGACGAGACTAGTGAAGGCGGTTGAACGTTAGGATTGGGCGCAAATTGCGGTTTAAGTTGGAGTGCGGAGGCTTCGCTGGTCAGGTTGGTCGACGAGAACCGAGTGAGTGGAACAAAGTGGTGAAGAAGATGCCACTGAGAAACAAGATTTTAAGCCGGAAGAAGACTGCGTCATACTGCGTACGTTCCGGAACACGGTGAAGACTTCTAGTACTTTCCGCCTAACCTGCCCGGGCGAATCTCGTGGGTGCCTGCTTAAAGGTTCTCGGCAATTTCACAGTGCTACACGATTGAAAAATTCCTGAATAAATACCCGGACGCCACCCTGCTGGACGTTACCCGCAAGGAGAAGCGCCTGTCGAGCGCCATGACGAAAATTTGATGCAAATCATGGTCGAAACACCACGCAGAAAAATTAGGCCTATTTGAATCATCTAAATATTTTGTTGTTTCAAGTTAACGATTTTTTGTTGAAATAAATCTCAAAACCAATTGAAACAACTCTAAATTTAGAGTTGAATTTACTCTGTGTTTTTTGTCAATTCGTTTTGGAAATATTAACAAAATTATTGCGTTGATTCTACCATGAACGACGTTGAATCAACTTTAATGTGTTTTTTTGATTCAAATGAAATTAATTGATATTCACACGTGTTGCTATCTGTCAAAATGTTCAGTTTTCCTGATTTTGATCAGTGGCGAAGTTCGTTTAATTCGTGCCGTGCGGCAATTACGTTCGTGGTATTTCATCCATGTATTACGCCTGCCGTGAGCAAAGTTTTACGTGAGAAGTTAGAGCGCGGAATTCGGGGTGATTTGATCGCCACCCAACTAAGCCAACTCATCATCGACAAGCGGAAGCTGCCACCAAGTTTAGCAGACTTCACAAAATTCCCCAACATATCAACCCTCTACGGAACATGACCGGTAAGCTCTTGTTATTTTACTTCAAATGCCCCGTTTTAATGCTTTTCTCACTCTTGCAGACCTCTGCAGAAAACAACGTAACCTCGATCCACCGGGGACGCCAATGGCAACATGGCCAATTCAACATGGAAGGCAATTTCACCAACTCGTTGTTTCATCAGACGGTGGCGGAGGCAAGGACACAAGGTGCGGTTCAGCAGTACTCGGACAGAACAAGGGAAACACTCTAAGTAGCAGATTTAAAATATATTTTTCCAATAAAAATGCTAATATCGATGAATAATGCTTTTTTATTTCAATTCGACATTTTGTTAATTCAATTTATAGACTATCCTTATTTTGAAAAAATATGGGTTGCATCAACAAAAATCGACGTTGTTTCAACAAAAATCTGATTTGAACCTGCTTCTGTCAAATTTCGATCAACAAAGATCTGCTTAGACTCAACAAAATACCACGATTCGAAACAACAAAATTTGAGTGTTGATCCAATGCAAACATTTTGTTGATTATATTCAACAAAATATTTTGTTGAATCAAACCCCGCACAGGCTGATTCTACAAAACATTTTTCTGCGTGACGCAACAGGCAAGGCAAGGCGGACAACGAGCAAGAGGAGGAGCCCGTCGACGTCAAGCACAACTCGGGAACCGTTGCCGGCGTGGCCGGGTTTCTTCCTCAGAATCTTCAAGCTGGAACACCACGACCACTTTTCTTCACTCCGAACGGCAAAATACTCTTTTCCTCTTTCGGTTCTTCACTTGGTTTGACAGCGACAACGAAATGTCAACATGACAAAACAGATGTCTTGGAGAAGTGAAAACGGATGTCAACTTGTTTGGCATAATCTTAGAATTTAGAAAAAAAAAGATGCTGATGCGAAATAAAAATCATTTAACCTTATTTTTAAAAAAATCTTAAGGGATGCACTTATCTTGAATTTTCATAATTGTTTTGATTTGTTTTCCATGTTTTTTAAAATCATTTTACAATTGTAATGAATAATATCATAGAATAGAGATAGGTAGAATTGCCACTTGCCGATTCCCCCTCGTAAACGTCAAGGGACACTGCCGACAGCGCCACCACTGCTCGAAACGGGGAACTTCAGTCGAAATGCGCACTGTGCACTTTGATGGAACTGCCCTGTGCATTCTGGAGGGTGCGTTTTGTTTGACAGTGACAGATGGAAAAGGCTTGTTGACGTTCAGTTGGCGATCAAAAATGTGAAATGGTGCTTGGAAGCTGGGTGAAAAGACGAGACTAGTGAAGGCGGTTGAACGTTAGGATTGGGCGCAAATTGCGGTTTAAGTTGGAGTGCGGAGGCTTCGCTGGTCAGGTTGGTCGACGAGAACCGAGTGAGTGGAACAAAGTGGTGAAGAAGATGCCACTGAGAAACAAGATTTTAAGCCGGAAGAAGACTGCGTCATACTGCGTACGTTCCGGAACACGGTGAAGACTTCTAGTACTTTCCGCCTAACCTGCCCGGGCGAATCTCGTGGGTGCCTGCTTAAAGGTTCTCGGCAATTTCACAGTGCTACACGATTGAAAAATTCCTGAATAAATACCGGACGCCACCCTGCTGGACGTTACCCGCAAGGAGAAGCGCCTGTCGAGCGCCATGACGAAAATTTGATGCAAATCATGGTCGAAACACCACGCAGAAAAATTAGGCCTATTTGAATCATCTAAATATTTTGTTGTTTCAAGTTAACGATTTTTGTTGAAATAAATCTCAAAACCAATTGAAACAACTCTAAATTTAGAGTTGAATTTACTCTGTGTTTTTTGTCAATTCGTTTTGGAAATATTAACAAAATTATTGCGTTGATTCTACCATGAACGACGTTGAATCAACTTTAATGTGTTTTTTGATTCAAATGAAATTAATTGATATTCACACGTGTTGCTATCTGTCAAAATGTTCAGTTTTCCTGATTTTGATCAGTGGCGAAGTTCGTTTAATTCGTGCCGTGCGGCAATTACGTTCGTGGTATTTCATCCATGTATTACGCCTGCCGTGAGCAAAGTTTTACGTGAGAAGTTAGAGCGCGGAATTCGGGGTGATTTGATCGCCACCCAACTAAGCCAACTCATCATCGACAAGCGGAAGCTGCCACCAAGTTTAGCAGACTTCACAAAATTCCCCAACATATCAACCCTCTACGGAACATGACCGGTAAGCTCTTGTTATTTTACTTCAAATGCCCTGTTTTAATGCTTTTCTCACTCTTGCAGACCTCTGCAGAAAACAACGTAACCTCGATCCACCGGGGACGCCAATGGCAACATGGCCAATTCAACATGGAAGGCAATTTCACCAACTCGTTGTTTCATCAGACGGTGGCGGAGGCAAGGACACAAGGTGCGGTTCAGCAGTACTCGGACAGAACAAGGGGAAACACTCTAAGTAGCAGATTTAAAAATATATTTTTCCAATAAAAAATGCTAATATCGATGAATAATGCTTTTTTATTTCAATTCGACATTTTGTTAATTCAATTTATAGACTATCCTTATTTTGAAAAAATATGGGTTGCATCAACAAAAATCGACGTTGTTTCAACAAAAATCTGATTTGAACCTGCTTCTGTCAAATTTCGATCAACAAAGATCTGCTTAGACTCAACAAAATACCACGATTCGAAACAACAAAATTTGAGTGTTGATCCAATGCAAACATTTTGTTGATTATATTCAACAAAATATTTTGTTGAATCAAACCCCGCACAGGCTGATTCTACAAAACATTTTTCTGCGTGACGCAACAGGCAAGGCAAGGCGGACAACGAGCAAGAGGAGGAGCCCGTCGACGTCAAGCACAACTCGGGAACCGTTGCCGGCGTGGCCGGGTTTCTTCCTCAGAATCTTCAAGCTGGAACACCACGACCACTTTTCTTCACTCCGAACGGCAAAATACTCTTTTCCTCTTTCGGTTCTTCACTTGGTTTGACAGCGACAACGAAATGTCAACATGACAAAACAGATGTCTTGGAGAAGTGAAAACGGATGTCAACTTGTTTGGCATAATCTTAGAATTTAGAAAAAAAAGATGCTGATGCGAAATAAAAATCATTTAACCTTATTTTTAAAAAAATCTTAAGGGATGCACTTATCTTGAATTTTCATAATTGTTTTGATTTGTTTTCCATGTTTTTTAAAATCATTTTACAATTGTAATGAATAATATATATGTGCCAACCAGTTCTCCACATTCTTGGCAGTATTATGCGCAGGGTGTTGTAGTTCCCCGTTTCGCCGCTGGCATCAGTTAGGCAGCACAGTTTTGTCCCCCAGTCGGTAAATGAGTGGCAATTCTATCTTTCTCTATTCTATGATAATATATATGTGCCAACCAGTTCTCCACATTCTTGGCAGTATTATGCGCAGGGTGTTGTAGTTCCCCGTTTCGCCGCTGGCATCAGTTAGGCAGCACAGTTTTGTCCCCCAGTCGGTAAATGAGTGGCAATTCTATCTTTCTCTATTCTATGGTCGAACGGACAATCGTGTTCATACACGGAGAATCAGCATTACACTTTTTGCAGTTCGATTTTACACCACCGACTAGTTTCAACCCTCGAACTGAAAAAGGTGTAAAATGCGAACTACAAAAAGTGTAAAAGTTACACATTTACCAGTTCAGGGGTCAGCCTTGGATTTATGGTACGTTCGTTTGATGGCTAGATCCACACTGAGTGCCGCACTCAGAGCTGTCAAAGTGTTTCTTTGAAGAAACTCGCGCTTGTTCCGCACGAGTTTCGCCGCCATCTTGGAACTGAAACTCTAGTGCCGCACTCGATATTTTTTCAGTTTCATGCGAGTTCCACGCGCACTGACAATTTTTTTTTCATAGCTTATTTTTATTAGGTCCTTTTAGGTGCTGTGACCAGGTTAGGACCGAGGATCAAAAGTAAAAGAAAAATAAAAAACCCGTAACTAATTTAGATTATCATTTTCTCGTGCCATGTGTCAGCAAGTGTGCGATCACGTCAATCTGTTCCTCGGGTGTCTTGCACTGCCTCAAGCGACCTCTGTATTCTCTGTAAATGGACCACAGCTCCGACTCGCTGTACGGCTTCGGTTCGCCTTGATCCGCCTTCGGGGTTGCACCGGCGCCGGTGCCAGTATTATCTGGACTTCTTCCTGCGGGACGAGGATGTTTTTCTTCCGTCCCGACGGACGGCACCGCTCCAGGTAGCGGAGGAAAATCCGCCGCGGTGAACGCGGCTCCAGCCGGAGTCTGTTTCTCCTTCTTCCATGCTGGCGGCTTCGGCTTGGACGCCTGCTGCCTCGATTGGATGAACTGCGCACGTTTGGGACAGCTGCGGTCCAGACCCTCGTGAGATCCAGAGCAGTTGACACACTTCTTCGCTTCGGTTTCTTCTGCTTTGCACTTTTCGGTGCTGTGGGCACCCCCAAAGCTGCTGCACCTAGGCTTGAGATGGCAGTTACTGGTTCCGTGACCGAACTGCAAGCAGTTCTTGCACTGGGTCACGTGCGGTTCCTTGTTCCGGTAGGCCACCCACCGGACGATGACTGGTCCCACTTTCTTCACTTTCATACTCAACTCCTTGAGACTGGTGTGTCCCTTGGGGAAGAGCACGATGAAAGGCGTCTCATCGATGGCGGGGAGTTGTTGCTTCCGCTTTATGGCGTGTACTGCCAAGGCGTCCAGTTGATGTTCCGTCTTGAGCAGCTCCTTGATGTAATCTGGTTCCACGTTCGGGAGACCTCGCAACACTACCCGGTGCGGTCTCGCACTTCGCTTTCCGTGCGTGTAGAACTGCACCTTGTTCTTCATCAGGTGGGCTTGCACCGTGTCAAAGTCGTCGCTCGAGAAGCACGTAATTTTGGTGCCGTACCGCGTCAGTTTGTGTTCCGGCTGGACATCACATGACGACATCACCTTCGCAAGGCTGGCAAAGCTCGTGTCTTTCACCACCAGCGGCGGCTGCTTCATCCCCCCGGCCGACTTGCCGGGTGCTGGTACCACGGGGGTGGTTTTTTCTGCTGCTGGGTTCGCATTGTTGTTGTTGTTGTTGCTCTTCTCCGCTAGCGGGCTGAACTTGTTGTTGCTGAGCAGTTTCTCCACTTCCTGGCCATCACCGACGTTGATCTCCTCCTTAGCCTTCCTGCGCCGAACCTTGACCACGGGACGAAATGCGACCCCGTCCTCTCCTCCTCCTTCGGAGTCTTCCACCTCCATGCCCGTCACCACCTGCTTTTTGGGTTGGAACCCGTCCGGTTTCTCCCACACACTTTTCTTCATGGCCGCGTTCCAGTAGAACGGCCTTCCATCCTCAGTCCTGTGCTCCGTCCACTCACTCTCCGCCGTCGCGGCCGCCGCCATGGCCGTCGGCGAAAGTTAGAAAAAAACACCGTCAAAAACGCGCTAAGCTCCAATCAAAGGACACACGTCTGCTCTGTGCGAGCTGTCAAACTGGAATCCAGCGCACTGACAAATGACGTTCGATTGAACCAAAACTGGCACCAACGAGTACGGCACTCAGTGCCGCACCAGCTCTTCAAACGAACGTACCATTAGAATTTTTTGAAGATTCTGCGGAATCGTTTCGCTCGCTGTCAAATCGGGACTTAGTGCAATTTGGTTTCTGGTGGTCAGAGGAGTTGAAATGGTAAGTTTTGCGCCAATTTGGGAGCAGTTGCCGGAAAAGGCACCATTCCGGTTCACCCCGACCGGAAAACCAAGAATTACGGGCCAGTGAATGTTTTTGTGGCCGGATTCGGTTGAATTCTTGGTTCTTCGGTCTGGAGGAAGCAAAATTCTATCATCCGGCAGGAACTTAAACAAATCTGTCGGTTGCAGCAAGAAAGTGCAAGATTTCGGTTCCCCCAGACCGGATAACCAAGAATTACGGGCCAGTGAATGTTTTTGTGGCCGGATTCGGTTGAATTCTTGGTTTTTCGGTCTGGGGGAAGCGAAATTCTATCTTCCGAATGGAGTTGACACAAATCTGTCGGATGCGGTAAAAAAAGTAAGATTCCGGTTCCTTCAGACCGGAAAACCAAGAATTACGGACCAGTGAATATTTTTATGGCTGGGTTCGGGTTAATTCATGGTTCTTAGGTCGGAGGGAACTGGAATTCATGGTTTTCCAGACTGGAGGATTTTCAGACTGAAAACTAACCCAACTTTTTTTAACTTGTTTCCAGGTGAAGCTAAACCGACGCTAAAGTGAACCCAGCGCGCCACGGAACTCGGTCCGGCTTTAAAGATGCCCACGGCAAGCGCCTGTAAGTATTTGAAAGGTTTTGTTGTGATGCCACTCCTAAAGTGGAGCTAAATTTTTTGATTGCTCTTTATCGGGGGAACCGTTTTTTTATTTTGTTCTCCCAGCGTCATGGGTGAAGTTCTTCACCAATGCCGGCATCTCGTCGTAGGTGGCCGTCGGGTACGCGCATGTTTTTGTTGAGAACCGGTTCCAGATGGACATGTTGATGGATTTGAACAAGGAGTACCTGTGGGAGATGGGCATCACGACGGTGGGGACATCATTGCCATCCTGTGCCACTCGAAGACGGTGTGCAACCAGTGTACCCGCGACCGGGTGCTGTCCTCGCAGTCGGCAGTCGTCGAGGGGCCAGTGCTGCCGGAACACTTGGCCTATCTGGTCCCGGTAGCGGCGGTTTCCGCCACGCTTGAGCAACCCACCCAAATCGGCGGTGTCCCGTAAGATCCTTTCTCCTCAGGAGAGCTGAAGAATTTGCCTTTAACAATTGTTGACCTTTTCAGGCCCCAGCTCGGCGGTGTCTCTGCCGAGCAAATCGCAGAAACACTTTTTCGAGCACAAAATCAAACTTCCGGCTGGCGGCGGATCTACCACGAACATTGTGCGCATCATCAACACGGGTTCGGACAAGAAGGCATCGCTCGTGTCGACGGTCGGTAGCTTAGGCAAGCGGAGTGTCGTCTTCGAACGGCTCGAGCGCAACTCCAATGACGGGGAGAAGGAGGATGGATAATTGGACGATGACATTGGCGACGCCGGAAACGGAAGGGAACCGCCGAAGAAGATGGTCTCGAAGGTCACGCTCAAGGATATCGAGGCGCTTGGGAAGAAGAGTGACAGTTTTCCTCGGTCGATGTTCCTGAAGACTGATAAAATGTTGCACTCCTTCCAGGTGGCACCCACCGGATTTTCTACTGAAGGTCAACCCGAAACCGTTCTAAGTCTCATCAACATCATCGACTTAGTGCACCACAACGATATCGATCCGGATTGAAAATCCGGAGAAATTTGGACGGTAAAGAGTTGTTGCCGGTAGCGCTAAGTTTCCGTGACATCCGTCAGGACCTGTGGATCCGGATGGGCATTGCCAAGAGGCCATGGCCACTCCCTGCAACAAAAATTACGCCATGACCTGAGAGCGGAGTGTTAGAACTTGAATTTCAGCAAAAATGTCAATTTCTCTATTGTGAAATAAAAAATAATAATTTGTTGGAGAAGCAACCGTAGAATTATAATTAGTTATAGTAGTCTATGACTTAGGAGCTACTAATAAATTTGTTCATTCGTTGTCTATCACTCGAACCTGCCTTTATAATTGTAAACAATTTAGAATATAATAAAAATATTTGATTCGCCAGTTTTTATTGCAATTTAATAATCAATTAATCAAAATCCGAAACAACATGAAAATACGCCCGCATGTATGCAATTTTCCAACCAGTGAAACGGGTGTAACGTTTCAATTTCAATTTTACACGAAATCCAGTTCGACCCCTGTTACACGAAAGTATGTAATCGTACTTGAACTGAATTTCGTGTAATCGAACTCGATTTCGTGTAATGCCTACACGCTTACCAGGGGAACTCAAATTTGAGTGGATCCAAGCAAAACGGCGCAACCCAGTCACGGCGTTCTCACAGGATTCTTACAGAAATCTTACAGAGCGAAAATGTTCTTACTAGAACGCTGTCATCATCCTGCTAGATTTTCTCAAGAATTCTTTGAGAATTCTAGCTCAAATGCAATAACCGGTTCTAGCAAGAGCCGGCGAAATCAACCGGTTCTGTTAGAATCTTGCTAGAATTTGCTAGAACTATTCTGACAGGCCATCCTGCTAGAATTCTGTGAGAATCTTGCTAGAATGAAATGGCAAAAATTTCTGCTAGAATTCTGCTAGAATTTTGTTAGAATGTTCTTGCTAAAAATTTTGGTTGAAAATGACGACCTATAATTTAATTCAAATAATAAAAGAAATAAATTATTTATGTTTAATGTCAGTGAAGAGAAAACAAGATTTTTAACATTTTTATTGCACTATAAAAACACTAAGGAAACCAAAAATCACTGTCACTGTGCTTTTTATCTTCTCTTTGGATAATTCCTGGATTCTAGGGGAAATATACCATTTCTCAGCCTATTTCTATTATCGGCCTATCAGCACTTTGATCATGGATTACAGCTTTCGTAAAGTATTTTTGACTGTTCCAAAGTAACAGATAGCTCAAATAAAAGTGAGCAAGCAACTCTCCATTGTTGATGTATCTAAAAAAGTTGATTTAATTGCGGAAAACTGCAAAAGTGATGAGAATTGGTCGAACGGCTTAGAGTGATTAAAATGGGTATATTTCCCCTAGTTTTACACTTTTTGTGGCTTGGCCGGAATCTCCTGCTGAGGGAGAATGGTCGGGAAAATTCCTTAGATGATGGCCGTCAAGCGGCTGCCGGAGTTGACAAATTGTGGTGAAGTTCTGCCGTGTCTTCCGGAGTTGCCAATCGGAATTGTACCTAGGTAATTAAAATTAAGAAAATTTTGTAACTTCAAAGTACACGAGTTATTTATAACCATCTTACCAACTCCAGGAGGCCAGAAAACCAACAAAAATGCACTGAATACACATTTTTTACCAAATTAAAAATAATTGTGGCTTTTGCCCACAAGATTTTTTTCACAAGATGGCGGTCACAATGCGGTTTGGCGAAAATGACGCCATTCTCGCCAAATTTTGCTCTGCTAGAAAGTTCTAACAAAATTCTCACAGAAATCTGGCAGGCCTGCTAGAATCATTCTAGCAGGATTCAAGCAAAACCAGCTCTGCTAGAAATTTCCGTGACCGGGAAACCGTAGTCATACAAATTTGATATCGAGTACCCGAACTTAATTTTAACATGGTGGAGCCGATGTCAAATTTGACATGCGCTGGGTACCGAAAAAATCCTCCGGGAAAGCAGAAAAACGGTTCCGGGGGACGGATATCGGTTCGGAATGATAGTTAAAAGGAAATTGTCTTTCTGTCTGTTAGTTTTTGGATGATTTTATTCAAATTTCAATCTAAATAAATTATCATTTTCATTATTCATTATCATTTCAGCACTTGGTGCAACGATTCCAGCGACTACGGGTGGACGAGAACTAGCGAGTGACACTTGCCAGCGGCCGGATGACGATGCTCTTGTCGAGCGGATCGCCGGGAACGATCCGCCAGTAGTGAAAGACATCGAACGAATCGCTGGAGAGGATGAATGCTTTGATGGTGTAGAGGGGGGAATCGGAGATAGGTGCGTCCTGGGTGACGTGGCCACGTCGCCGGCGAGGACGGTGTACACGAAGGAAATGCAATCGGCGGGGGCTTGCACTTCGACGAAGAGATACGGTTCCATGAGGCCGGGTGTGGCAATGACAAAGGCAGAGTAGGCGATTCGGCGGGTGGTTGGCATCTCCGCGATGGAGCGGTTCCTGGGCGATGACGACGGGATTTGAACTTTACGTTCCGGATGAGTCCTTCGCGGCGTGGTCCTTCGCGCGTGTCCCATTAGAAGCCTTGCATGATGGAATCTTTTACAGCGCCGAGCAGGGTTTTGTCCACTCAACGGTAGGGCTGGAGTTGCTTTGGGAGAGGTTGAGTGCAAGATCATTCCACGGCGGGGAAGGCGTAATTTGTCTCCGCCAGGGTTCTTCTAAAGGTATTCCTGACCCGGGCGCCGCCTCAATGGCAAAGCTCAGATTGTTGCGGAGCTCGTGGGAGCGTGCACTTTCCATCAGCTCCTCTTCGACGTCGACAGTCGAGATTGAACCGTATCTGCGTTCCGCAAACGGGGCAGTGGACATTTTCGAGCCAGTTATATGAATCAGCTTTGGAGCCGGCGGCTTGGTTAACGGTTCGAACGCGTTTGTGGAACTGGCTGTGAAGATGGCCGTCGGTGGCCTGGAAGATTTAAAAGTAATCGGAAGTTTCGCAGTGCAGCGTCTGCACGATGTCGTTCTGCAAAAAGTTACTGTCCTGCAGCGGTTGACCGACGTCGGCAGTTAGAGTTGGCTCTGGCGATTCCGTGATCGGTTCGGCTTGCTCGTCCAACGGAGCAGCTGGTTCCGACGATGGTTCCGTAATCTTCTTGCTCGCTACCTTCTCCCTGCTCGAGGACAAAAATGTGTCCAGCTGCTTGCTGGACAAAAATGTTCTCAGAGCACAGCGATCTTGAGCCACGGACGTCGAGAACCGAGTGGATTCGCCGCCGATCTTCGACGAGCAGTTGACCTGGACGCATACCTCCGGCCGTTGCTGTGAGTTCCATTTCGAGCAGGTCACGCGTCGTCTGCACCAACTCGTACTCGCCGTGGTGAACCGCGAGA
Organism: Culex quinquefasciatus; assembly: GCF_015732765.1. NCBI lineage: Eukaryota > Metazoa > Arthropoda > Insecta > Diptera > Culicidae > Culex > Culex quinquefasciatus. The sequence continues at coordinate 64,477,117 of NC_051861.1, read as the reverse complement.
CTCGTCCTGTATAACGACCCGTCTTGCGTGTCTTCGTATATCAACTTGACCAACTCGTGCAGTCCTGCCGAATCGCGCAAGCCTCATGCCCACCTTGCTCTAACCTTTACTACCGAGCACCTCGCCACTGTCGTACATTTGCAGAACATCATCTTTAAACTTTTCCTGCAAAAAAATAAAATAAAAATTGGAAAATTAGTGCAACTAACAAAAAAAAAATCTAATTTTCTTAAGTTGTGCTAGAAAGGGGACCCGAATAGATCGATCTAAATCCGCATGTTCTGGTAACAGCCGTCGCAGACTATCAAAATGGTTCTCGTTCGAGGCGTACCAATTCCCCAAGCACTTTCGTTCTTAACCAAAGAATTCCGCTGCTTCTCAACCTTTTGCATGCGTCCATCCTGCTCGTGCCTCCAAACGCTTTGTCCAGTCTCTTCAAAAACTTAAAAAAAAAACATTGTCCGAACGGTAAACGCGATTACGGAATGTGTTGCAGTTGGCCACGAAGCTTGTTCTAGAGGTAGCCTCAGCGATAGCTTAGCTAACGATGCAGCGACGTTTGGGTTCCAGAAGGTCGATGGCACGCTCTAGCTGGTACGGGATTGTCGGCCGCTTGTACTGTGTTGTCCATGTGCCGAGTTCGACGTCTTTTGGGAATCCTAAGCAGGGAGGTAATGTGGCGTAGGAACAAGAACAACTGAGCTTGAGTTCGGCAAGTGTAAGCTCGGATACTAGCTTCCATTCTGCATGCGGCGTATCGAATCTCCGAAGATCATTGAGCCTTCTTCGGCTGCTGCCTGACTTTGTACAGGAAGATGTTATCGTTCAGGTTCAGCAAACAACGTAATCTCTGAATATATGTACTTCGCCGACTGTAAACATTTTGTCATGTTCTCCGAGTTGATCTTCAGGTTAAACACAAACGGTTCCTCCGCCACCAAACGCGCATGGCTCCACCGGCTGGAAAGCCTTTAGCGAGCCCATTTTCTTCTAGTCCTAATTCACTCGCTTCGTACACCGTAACCTGCAACCGAAGATCCATCATGTAACGCTCCTTCTCCGGACACATGTCTCCGCTGTTATCACCGACTTCACCCCAAACAGATGCGGCCTTCGAATCAGGTTCTGGCTGGTGCTGCTGCAACCTGACGGCGCTGGAAAGTGCTCCGTTTTTTCAGAAATGTTTCAATTTCTATAAAGATATAAGTAATTAACTTCAAAGAATCATCTGAAGGCCTCAAACAGGATACGCGATCCATCAAACGTATTGGAGCGGTGAAGGTGGACGACGAGAAGACCCAGGAGATGCTGGAGCAGCCCAAGCTGGTCAAGTTCTTTAAGATGGAGATGCTCTTGCCCAAGAAGCGTCTTCAGGCCAGTTCGGCCAAGGCGGCGTCGGCAAAGATTGAATTCTGCGCAGCTAATAGTGCCGGGAACGTGGACCTGGGAATGAAAACACCGACGAAGGTTGCGCCAGTTCCGGCTCCGGTGGCCGGCCCCAGCGTGAGCGAAATGTCCATGGACCAGATCAAAGCGAAGCTTAGCCGGAGCGCGAAATTGGCTGAAGACTTCGCTGAACAAGCTGCAGAGAGGGTTCGACAAGCTAGACAGGATGGAGAATGTACAGCTGGAGGAGACCAGGAAGAAGTCGGTTCCGCCGAGCCCGGGGACGGCGGCTAGGATTTTGAAGGAGTTCCAGACGCTGGAGGTGGAGGTGCCGGTGGGTTGAGTAATAACTATCAGTTTGCAGATAAGCTAGCTGAAGAGAACAAAATGCAACAATGCATTCAACCATGCGAAACAGTTGAGATAAGAATCTTATCTTAACTCTTAAGCAAACAGCCCTTCAAATCAAAAACTAAACTAACATTGTCCACTTTTCTTCTTCCTTTTCAAGCCCACAGAAACCGTTTGCTTCGCCCAACAAAATGCTGCACCAAGACCAACCACAGCTCGCTAATGTCCCCGCAGAAATCGGCCGTCACGCCGAAGCGCCTGGCCACGTTGATGAGCCCCATCAAGCCGCCCTCGAAAGTTACCCCGGAGACGACCCGCCCGACCAAGGTCCCGGCCTACCAGCGGTTCCAAACGCTGGTGGTTTCGGGCCATCCGGCGCTGCAGCTGTTGTACAAATACCGCTATCTGGGCGAGCTGTTCAAGTGCATTGACACCGTCTGCGCCATTTTCCACAACCGGAAGAAGCAGATCACGTTTCGGAAGTCGGCGGGGCAGCGGGATGGCGCGGAAGAACTTTTACGAGAACCGTTTGGCGCATATTAATAGTTCAACAGACTGTTGTTGGCCAAGGCTAAAGATGCCCACGAAACGTTCTTGCAAGCACTGGATCTTCCGATGAGAATCGCAAAGGAAAAGTCGACCCGTTAGACTCCGGAGTTTGATCTGGAAAGCTGCTCGGACATTGCCAAATGCCACTTTCCCTGCCTCCGAACGTGGAGCGATTCTCTTTGGCCAAGGACGTCCTCTCGACGAGATGAAACCCGTTTAACTTCCGGATCCAGCATCCCTTCCCCCACCACCTCCGCCTTCTCATCTGCCCAATAAATCTCGAAGCGCACCTCCCGGTACAGGAATTACAAGTTTTGCGCGAACAAACTGGAACCAACCAACGGGAACCGTACTCCGGGACACCTCCCATCATCCGATCACCGTTAACCATGTTCACTCGACCCGCCGACCTGGATATTCCGGCACCATTGCACGAACCTCCTCGCAGTCCATAGAACGGTTCTCCGGCGTTCCCGTTCGGTGACCGGTCTCGGCATCCTCTGACGTCCTCTCCTTTGCCCCGTGGCTGAGAAATTTTAACATAAAACATAATGATATTGTCAAAACATTTCCATGAATATTGCTACGAAACTTACCAAAACGTCCAATCTGTAAAACGCTAAGTCCAAAACTGACACTTTCAAGATCCATCAAAGTCATCGAGCACTGATGATCAACATTACACACTGTTCAGTTCACTTTTACACACTTGTATGGGATTTTTCAGTTCAAGTATGATTACACGAAAGTGTGTAATCATACTTGAACTGAAAAATCCCATACAAGTGTGTAAAAGTGAACTGAAAAAAGTGTAATGCTGTTTACCAGTGAGCAAATTGAAGTTCGGTTAAGTGATCTCAAATTTGCTAAATAAAATCAAAACAAACTCATCTCAAAATTGAGATCGATGAACCGAACTTCATTTTGATTGAACGAACTTAAAAATTGAGTTCCCCTGTAAGCGTGTATCCTCCGTGCAAGTATGATCGATTTTGTTCGGGGATGTAAACAAAGAATAGGAAGCTCCAAATCTTACAACAAACATTATCCGGAATTTTAAACATGGTAACATTTATTTAGGTAAGTGAAACACGAGTCATAATAAAGGGTCATCCATCAGAACATAATATGGCGATTTCTGTATTCTAACCGTATTACCTGAGAAGACAGTCAAAAAAACATTTTGATGATTTGAAAATCAAGATTTGTGTTGAATCAACGAAAAGTTTTTTGTAGAACTGAGAGAATTAAGGTATATTTCAATGCAAAATTGGCGTTGATTATATTCAATAAAAAAATTATTGAGTCAAACCTAGTACAGGCTGATCGTACAACATATTTTCTGCGTGTAGATACGTACATTGTATGATGCATGAAGTGATTTGTTTGCCTTTTTACGGCACCCTCCGCAAACTTCAAACCATATAAAATTGCTGCCGGATCTTTTCCGGGAGGGATCCGGAAAAAGATCCAGTAGCAATTTGTATTGATTTTACGTTGGCTGAGGGTGCCGAAAAGTTTGGTTATGTTTTGCTTGTTATGTTACAACAGAAACGGATTCGAGTGGTAGAAATGACAGTTCTCCCATAAGGAAAAAAAGTGAAAAAAAGCAAAAACTGCTCGAATGGAAGTGCTCCATTGCACAGTGTTCGGAATGGCAAAATTAAGTGGAATAAATTGATAACTCCTTTATTTGAAATCCTAGCCAAATGGAATTCGGAAGAGTTGTTGTACTTGATAAGGGCTATCTTTTGATGTTATTGACATCCAGGGTGTCAACCGAAAACTAACTCTGTTGGATGACGATCTAGGGCTTTGGTGTCTTCGGCTAAGTTGTAGAGGAGAAATTTCATGAAAGTTTGTCGGAGGTGACAAATTTGTAGTTCTTAATCTACTCGAGATATACGTATTTTTTTATGACATAAACACATCTTTGCCGAAGACAGCAAAATGTGTTGAGTTTTTATTGAGGAGTTATCAACATTTTTATGTGTTTTTGAGCCTATTTTCAAATTGCTCTGTACACACTTTCAACTACATTTCCTGCAAATATTTCCGTGTCTATCGGTGTCTATTTTTAGATACCGTCAGTGGGGGTGACATTGGATCTGGGGGGTGAGATTGGGTCAAAATGATTTTTTACGGATTTTACCATTTCTCAGATTCTTTTCAATGAAACTGAATTCTGTTAAAAGGGTTGTGTAGGGGACATCTTAAGATGACTTCGCTGAAAAAAATTCGTTCCTAAAACATATCCTGTTATTTTGGCAGATGTCTTAAGTTGGGGTACGTTTTTGGCCAAAAATGACCTCTCGAAAAATCATTTTTCTAATATTTTTGTTAGAATTGCTCGAAAACTACCCAAGTGTTTGAAAATCTCCACTTCAAACATTGTAGCGTGTCAATACGATTCCCTCGAACAAGAAACGCTGTTGGATGACTTTTTTTACCATATCTTTGTATTTCAGCATCATTTTAGTTTCATTTGACCCAATGTCACCCCTCTAAGGGGTGAGATTGGGTCAATTTTCAAACAATTGGCATTTAAGGTAGTGTTCATCAAAATCGACCATATTTTGGGAAAATGTTAGTAAACTATCTAAGAACAAATCTACGTTAAAAGATTTTCGATGTTATTTAAATTGTTTTTGTTATTAAGAAATTTCGAGAGGTGTTTCGTTTTTTGACCCATAGTCACCCCCACTGACGGTATCTAAGTTTGAATTTGACGGTTTTTGATCAATTTATTAATGATTTTTAAGAGGAATCTTATTGAAAACGTGGTAATAATCGGCTTTTACCAAAATAGCAATCAGGCCACTTCCAGGGTATCCGGAACCGGTTTCGGGGTCGCCAGATATGGTCCAGTTGGCTTTTTACTAGTTCCAGCCTGCATGGCTTGTTATTCCGTTGTCATACGCCAATGATCTGAAATTATTTCTCCGCATTCACTCCATCGAAGACGCCCTACTTCTTCAAACCGCCCTGACAACCTTTGCTAATTGGTGCTGTACTAACCGCATGGTCATAAATCCGAAGAAAGGCTGTATCATCTCTTTTTCTCGCAAAAAAAAGGTTGACCACATTTGAATATCGCCTACACGGCGAAGTCGTCCCGAGGGAACGTTGCGGGAAGGACCTTGGCGTCCTCCTAGACTCGGAAATGACGTTTAAACACTAGTTTAAACATCATATTTCTTATATTGTTGACAAAGCTTCTAGACAATTATGCTTCATTTTCCGAACGCCTAAGCGGTTTACTGACATCTACTGCTTGAAATCCCTGAATTGCTCGCTTGTCAGCTCGACTTTGGAATACTGCTCTTCTGTCTGGAGCCCATATAACTTGAGACCCCCCTCCCCACCCTTTCGGGCATAAATTTCGAAAATTTTAATTGTTAAATCAAATAACAGAAAAATTGATTTCATTCAAAATATAAATTATGAAGTAAAGCGATAAAATACAAACCATATTCTTATTAATCCTAATGTTCTTGTTCATGAAAATTCATTTGATTATAGAGTTTCTGACAGCTTCAGGATATGTTAAAGGTACTTTTTATGATGTTTTGTACTAACCAACATAGAACTTAAATGTGGATCAGTTTCATGGATTGATCGCAGAAATTCATCATGCTAAGTCAATATTTTGCTGAATACTTTTTTCGGTATCAAACTGAGATTCTCCAGTTTCGCTTGAGAAACTTCGGTACGAATACCTTATTTTGACTAAGGTACTCAATTTTAAATGTAGGCAACAGAAAATTCCAATAAAGTCATTTTAAACTTCTTGAAACCAGGTATTGATTTTTGAAGCGACGATGCCCACGAAGTAGGTAGCAAAGCAAGTGAAATAAACGGGCGCATATGTAGATTGCAGCAAATTTTGATAAAACGTAAATGTTCAAAATGGCATATCCCCGATAACGCAAAAAATCGCAGGCTGGAAATTTCAGCAATGTTAGATTATGATCCAATCTTTTAAGCAGTGATCCCCGTGCGCCGCGTTCTGTTTTCTGTACTCGATCAAACACCAGCACCGCGTGTGCACGCGTACAAGCAAACCTAAACTCTGCCGTGTACTGTCTGTACGCGCACACGAACCTCGAGTTTAAAACCGAACCTTGCACCCCGGGTACAAACCCCGTGCAAGCCGACGACGCAGAAAAGAGACAAAAATAGTTCCCTCACGCTCCCTCTGCTGTAAAGCGGTGTTTCATTCTCCGCTGCAGTCACACTACAGTGTTTGCCACAGAGAGAGTGAGAAGCAGTCATTTTTTCGTCTCTTTACACGCTCTTCGCTCGCACGGCGTTGTACCCGAGGTGTGCACCCCGTGTTTACACCGCGTGTAAACTTGAGTGCGCCGTGCGGGGAGAACTCGAACATGGCAGCCTGGTGTGTTTGAGGTTCATCTGCACTGAAAACTTGTGCGGCGTGTACGGCGTGCGCGCGTTTCGGGAAGACTGCTTTTAAGTGATCTAGGTTTCATGTTAGCAAAAAAAGTACTCGATTAACAAACACAAAACAATAAGTTTTGTCAAAAAAATGCTCCAGTTATTCGATGAAAACTTCAGTTTTTGGTTTGGAAACAACATTTTATCTATTAATAGTTTCAAAGCTTATCTCATTACCTTTCCAACGATGTATAATTGTCCTAATAAAATATTTAAAATGGCTGAGCTATGTTAAAATTATACAATCAGCCTTTTTTACGAAAAACGCTAGATTTTTACTCCATTTTTTGACTTTCAGCTTGCGTATCTCCGTAATGAACAAACTTAGAGCTTTGAAAATTTGGATTTTTCTTAGTTAGAATGTTTACTTTCGAGAAAAAAATACCAAAAAATATTTGGATAAGGTCACTTTTTTGAAACTTGGCCACCCAATGTACCATAGTGGCATTGCCAGTTCCACATCTCTGATGAACAAGCCGAAGTTGACCTGCACGAGTACGTCAAGAGCTTCTTTGCGGTTGAAAGCCTCGGAGTCATGGCAGTACCGAGCGAGGAGAGCGTCGACGACCAGCGTGCCAACAAGATTCTGTCCGAAACTACCAAACGAGTCGAAGGTGGGCGGTTTGAAACTGGCCTTCTCTGGAAACAGGACTACGTGGAGTTTCCGGATAGCAGACCGATGGCGGAGAAGCGGATGAAGTGTTTGGAGCGACTCCTGGGACGAGTTCCGGCACTGAACGATCAAGTACGAAAGCAGGACTTCCAGTCGAAAGGTTTTGCGCACAAGGCGACCGCTGCGGAACTGGACACTTTCGACCCTCGCCGGACCTGGTATTTGCCCCTCGGAGTAGTACTGAACCCAAAAAAGCCCGGCAAAGTGCGCGTGATCTTGGAGGCGGCTGTCAAGGTCGATGGCGTGTCCCTAAATACCATGCTGTTGAAGGGGCCCGACCTGTTGACGCCGCTGCTGTCCGTGCTTTTCCAGTTCAGGGAGAGACAGGTCGCCATCTGCGGTGAAGATTCGGGAACCCGATCGCAGCGCACAGCTGTTCCTGTGGAGAGATTTGCCGGACAAGCCGTTGGAAACCATGGTGGCCCGCGTCGCTATCTTTGGGGCGACGTGCTCCCCAGCCCACTCGCAGTACGTGAAAAATCTCAAGGCTGACGAACACGAAGCAGATCACCCGAAGGCGGCAGCAACGTTTCGCAACAAGCACTACGTTGACGATTACCTCGACAGTATCGATACGGCGGACGAAGCAGTTGCGATGGCGTTTGTAAAAATAATGATGTTAATTTGATTTGAAAACCGTGAAATATATGTAACCACTTAAGAAAAAAGCAGTACTACTCAAAAATAAGTAGGACTTGATCAACATTGACCTCACCCTCACGCGTGGCACGAGCTGTCAAAGTCGCTTACACTAATACAACGAAGCTGCTTCCGGTTCATTCGCGAGATTGAGAGAGCGGAGCACAAGAGAGGGAGAGGGAACGAAGAGAGCAGAATCGGGTGGATCAACAACCAACATCCCGATTTGCTTGTCAGTTGGATTTCTACTCGAAACGGTGACGGTTCGTTTGCGGCTGAGCCGCGCCAAGTTTTTGTTACGCCAGGTAAAAGTACACGCCGAGGGACAAAGCACCGGAACAGCTAGCGGAATATTCTTTTCGGTTCTGAAAACATCGGTCGGCGCTACTTGGTCCGCTAAGCACTAGCGGCGACCTTCGGCAAGCGAGAGCAGTATTTCTTGCTAAACCGAAAAGAACCGGTCTCGAACTTGGTGAGCCACGCGCGGCTGGAGGCCGCTCGACGCGGTCGCGAAGCTGCCTGAAGGAAGACGGCGGCGCGAAAGAACCGGCGATCACGCCGAACGATCCGCCGGGTTCTAAGGAGCGACAAGCGAATTCCATCGGTCGCGGAACGGCCAGCTACGAGGCCGAGCAGCGGCGCTGAAGAAGGAAGATGAAGAAGAGGGTGAGGGGAAGAAGGGTCAGGGCGAAGAAGAGGAAGTAGGCCTTGAGAAAGAGCCGATCGGTGGGCAGCTAAAAAATAAAAAGTGTTTCGAACTAATTTCTTCTGTTTGGGTTTTTTTGTCAAGAAAGAACTAATTTTTTTTTACAAATGGCGCCCAACGAGTAGAAATCCAACTGACAAGCAAATCGGGATGTTGGTTGTTGATCCACCCGATTCTGCTCTCTTCGTTCCCTCTCCCTCTCTTGTGCTCCGCTCTCTCAATCTCGCGAATGAACCGGAAGCAGCTTCGTTGTATTAGTGTAAGCGACTTTGACAGCTCGTGCCACGCGTGAGGGTGAGGTCAATGTTGATCAAGTCCTACTTATTTTTGAGTAGTACTGCTTTTTCTTAAGTGGTTACATATATTTCACGGTTTTCAAATCAAATTAACATCATTATTTTTACAAACGTTACACGAGGTTCATGCGAAAGCCGGATTCCACATCCGGAACTGGATCTCGAACGACAAAACCGTGCTGGCGCGGATCGGAGCGATCAACCCTACGACGGTCAAGAACTTCGTGATCGAGAAGGAAAGCGGATTAGGCACTGCAGTGGATCAGGTAAACCGACCACCGCCGATTTCGCCCGTATGTGGCGTTCCGGGTCAACGAAATCCTGTCAATGTCCAAGGCCGCCGGGTGGAGATACTGTCCATCGCGCATGAACGTCGCCGACGAAGCTACAAAGTGGGGCAAAAAAGAGACCAACTTTCGACCCGACGCGCAAGTTTACGTCTGCTACAAGTTCATTTACGATCAGGAAGAAAACTGGCCCGAAGTCTGCCTCGAGCGGGTTGAGGCGACGGAAGAACTCAGGCCAGCGTTCATGTTCAGCCACTTCGTGGTCAAGCCCATCATTCGACTAGAGCTGTTTTCGCGATGGGAACGCCTGCTGAGGATGTTCGCCTACGTCCATCGTTTTCTAGCGCGCAGACTGAAGCTGAAGCAGGAAACCTGTCTGGGCACGCTGACACGTGAGGATCTGCAGAACCTGCTAATGCCAGCCGAGATTAAACTACCATCCTCAATATTATCCCGCGAACTACCAAGCTAGCGAAAAAAGGCGAAGTCCAACTTCAAACAGCTGTATCTCGGCTCCCTGTGGACGGATTTTCAAAATTTAAGAAGCAAAAGATGCGGACAGGCTTTTTGAAAAGTCAAAAACAGAGGCACTTACCCTAAGTTATTCCCAAAACCAACCAGGTAACTTTTTTTAGCCCTCTATTTTCTAGTTGTTTTGCATTTTGGATCGAATGTTGAATGACAATTTGTTTAACATTTTATCATAATGCAAGTTACAGTACAATTATAATACCCAATACCATATTGGACCGATCTGGCCACATTGGGACCGGTTCCAGATTCTCCGGTGAAACCCGGAATATCCCCAATTCCATAGTATTTTCAAGGATTTTATTAGAATGGCAATATGGGTATCAAAATTCAGCATTTTCAAAATCAAGCTCACTGATGGCGCTGAAAACCATTTTGGACATATCTAGCCACTTAGGGACCGGTTCCAGGTTCTCCGGTGGAACCCGGAATATCCCCAATTCCAGAGTATTTTCAAGAATTTTATTAGAGTGGCAATATGGGTATCAAAATTCAGCATTTTCAAAATCAAGCTCATTGATGACGCTGAAAACCATTTTGGACATATCTGGCCACTTTGGGACCGGTTCCAGGTTCTCCGGTGAAACCCGGAACATCCCCAATTCCAGAGTATTTTCAAGAAATTTATTAGAGTGGCAATATGGGTATCAAAATTCAGCATTTCCAAAATCAAGCTCACTGATGACGCTGAAAACCATTTTGGACATATCTGGCCACTTTAGGACCGGTTCCAGGTTCTCCGGCGAAACCCGGAATATCCCCAATTCCAGAGTATTTTCAAGAATTTTATCAGAGTGGCAATATGTGTATCAAAATTCAGCATTTTCAAAATCAAGCTCATTGATGACGCTGAAAACCATTTTGGACATATCTGGCCACTTTGGGACCGGTTCCAGGTTCTCCCGTCGAACCCGGAATATCCCCAATTCCAGAGTATTTTCAAGAATTTTATTATAGTGGCAATATGGGTATCAAAATTCAGCATTTTCACTAATCAAGCTGATTGATGACGCTGAAAACCATTTTGGACATATCTGGCCTTTTTGGGACCGGTTCCAGGTTCCCGATGAAACCCGGAATATCCCCAATTCCAGAGTATTTTCAAGAATTTTATTAGAGTGGCAATATGGGTATCAAAATTCAGCATTTCCAAAATCAAGCTCATTGATGACGCTGAAAACCATTTTGGACATATCTGGCCACTTAGGGACCGGTTCCAGGTTCTCCGGTGGAACCCGGAATATCCCCAATTCCAGAGTATTTTCAAGAATTTTATTAGAGTGGCAATATGGGTATCAAAATTCAGCATTTTCAAAATCAAGCTCACTGATGACGCTGAAAACCATTTTGGACATATCTGGCCACTTTGGGACCGGTTCCAGGTTCTCCGGTGAAACCCGGAACATCCCCAATTCCAGAGTATTTTCAAGAAATTTATTAGAGTGGCAATATGGGTATCAAAATTCAGCATTTCCAAAATCAAGCTCACTGATGACGCTGAAAACCATTTTGGACATATCTGGCCACTTTAGGACCGGTTCCAGGTTCTCCGGCGAAACCCGGAATATCCCCAATTCCAGAGTATTTTCAAGAATTTTATCAGAGTGGCAATATGTGTATCAAAATTCAGCATTTTCAAAATCAAGCTCATTGATGACGCTGAAAACCATTTTGGACATATCTGGCCACTTTGGGACCGGTTCCAGGTTCTCCCGTCGAACCCGGAATATCCCCAATTCCAGAGTATTTTCAAGAATTTTATTATAGTGGCAATATGGGTATCAAAATTCAGCATTTTCACTAATCAAGCTGATTGATGACGCTGAAAACCATTTTGGACATATCTGGCCTTTTGGGACCGGTTCCAGGTTCCCCGATGAAACCCGGAATATCCCCAATTCCAGAGTATTTTCAAGAATTTTATTAGAGTGGCAATATGGGTATCAAAATTCAGCATTTCCAAAATCAAGCTCATTGATGACGCTGAAAACCATTTTGGACATATCTGGCCACTTAGGGACCGGTTCCAGGTTCTCCGGTGGAACCCGGAATATCCCCAATTCCAGAGTATTTTCAAGAATTTTATTAGAGTGGCAATATGGGTATCAAAATTCAGCATTTTCAAAATCAAGCTCACTGATGACGCTGAAAACCATTTTGGACATATCTGGCCACTTTGGGACCGATTCCAGGTTCTCCGGTGAAACCCGGAATATCCCCAATTCCAGAGTATTTTCAAGAATTTTATTAGAGTGGCAATATGGGTATCAAAATTCAGCATTTCCAAAATCAAGCTCACTGATGACGCTGAAAACCATTTTGGACATATCTGGCCACTTTAGGACCGGTTCCAGGTTCTCCGGTGAAACCCGGAATATCCCCAATTCCAGAGTATTTTCAAGAATTTTATCAGAGTGGCAATATGTGTATCAAAGTTCAGCATTTTCAAAATCAAGCTTATTGATGACGCTGAGAACCATTTTGGACATATCTGGTCATTTTGGGACCGGATCCAGGTTCTCCGGTCGAACCCGGAATATCCCCAATTCCAGAGTATTTTCAAGAATTTTATTAGAGTGGCAATATGGGTATCAAAATTCAGCATTTTCAAAATCAAGCTCACTGATGACGCTGAAAACCATTTTGGACATATCTGGCCACTTTAGGACCGGTTCCAGGTTCTCCGGTGAAACCCGGAATATCCCCAATTCCAGAGTATTTTCAAGAATTTTATCAGAGTGGCATCAAAATTCAGCATTTTCAAAATCAAGCTCATTGATGACGCTGAGAACCATTTTGGACATATCTGGTCATTTTGGGACCGGTTCCAGGTTCTCCGGTGAAACCCGGAATTTCCCAACTACGGAGTATTTTCAAGAAATTTATTGGGGGAGCATTATGGGTATCCGAATTCAGCATTTATTGATGACGCTTAAGACCATTTTGGACATATCTGGCCACTTTGGGACCGGTTCCAGGTTCTTCAGTAGAACCCGGAATATCCCCAATTACAGAGCAATTTCAAGAATTTTATTGGATTGGCAATATTGGTATCAAAATTCAGCATTTCCAAATCAAGCTCATTGATTAAAATAAAAACTAAAAACTATTTTGGACATATCTGGCCACTTTGGGACCGGTTCCAGGTTCTCCAGTGGAACCCGGAACAACCCCAATTACGGAGCTTTTCCTAGATGGCAATATGGGTATCAAAATTCAGCATTTTCAAAATAAAGTTTTTTGTTGACACTCAAATTATTTTTTTGGAATGATTTTGAAAATGCTAAATTTTGTTAATGCGTATTGCCACTCCAATAAAATTCTTGAAATTGATCTGTAATTGGGGATATTCCGGGTTCCACCGGAAAACCTGGAACCGGTCCCAAAATGGCCAGATATGTCCAAAATGGGTATTAGCGTCATCAATGAGTTTTATTTTGAAAATGCTGAATTTTGATACCCATATTGCCACTCTAATAAATTTCTTGAAAATACTCCGTAGTTGGGATATTCCGGGTTCCACTGGAGAACCTGGAACCGGTCCCAAAGTGGCCAGATATGTTCGTTGCGTCGATATAGTTTTTTGCGTCATCAATGAGCTTGCTGAATTTTGATACCCATATTGCCACTCTAATAAAATTCTTGAAAATACTCTGGAATTGGAGATATTCCGGGTTCCACCGGAGAATCTGGAACCGGTCCCAAAGTGGCCAGATATGTCCAAAATGGTTTTCAGCGTCATCAGTGAGCTTGATTTTGGAAATGCTGAATTTTGATACCCATATTGCCACTCCAATAAAATTCTTGAAAATACTCTGGAATTGGGGATATTCCGGTTCCACCGAGAATCTGGAACCGGTCCCAAAGTGGCCAGATATGTCCAAAATGGTTTTCAGCGTCATCAGTGAGCTTGATTTTGAAAATGCTGAATTTTGATACCCATATTGCCATTCTAATAAAATTCTTGAAATTGCTCTGTAATTGGGGATATTCCGGGTTCCACCGGAAAACCTGGAACCGGTCCCAAGATGACCAGATATGTCCAAAATGGGTATTAGCGTCATCAATGAGTTTTATTTTGAAAATGCTGAATTTTGATACCCATATTGCCACTCTAATAAATTTCTTGAAAATACTCCGTAGTTGGGATATTCCGGGTTCCACTGGAGAACCTGGAACCGGTCCCAAAGTGGCCAGATATGTCCAAAATGGTTTTCAGCGTCATCAGTGAGCTTGATTTTGAAAATGCTGAATTTTGATACCCATATTGCCACTCTAATAAAATTCTTGAAAATACTCTGGAATTGGAGATATTCCGGGTTCCACCGGAGAATCTGGAACCGGTCCCAAAGTGGCCAGATATGTCCAAAATGGTTTTCAACGTCATTAGTGAGCTTGATTTTAAAAATGCTGAATTTTTGATACCCATATTGCCACTCTAATAAATTTCTTGAAAATACTCCGTAGTTGGGATATTCTGGGTTCCACCGGAGAACCTGGAACCGGTCCCAAAGTGGCCAGATATTTCCAAAATAGTTTTTAGCGTCATCAATGAGCTTGATTTTGAAAATGCTGAATTTTGATACCCATATTACCACTCTAATAAAATTCTTGAAAATACTTTAGAATTGGGGATATTCCGGATTCCACCGGAGAACCTGGAATTGGTCCCAAAATGGCCAGAAGTATCCAACAATGGTTTTAGCGTCATCAATGAGTTTTATTTTGAAAATGCTGAATTTTGATACCCATATTGCCACTCTAATAAATTTCTTGAAAATACTCCGTAGTTGGGATATTCCGGGTTCCACCGAAGAATTGACGTTATAGCAAGTCTGTTTACATCGTGTCAATATAGCTAACACTTTCGGAGTACTTTTTCGTGTTTTAAACCGATCATTTTCACCCGCGTCGTGATTCATCGCGACTATCGCGCTCTAGTCCGTCTCGGCGAAGTGAAGTTTTTACTAATAAGTGACAATTAAGTTAATTTAGTTAAGTTTATTTTGGAGAAATTTCTGCTATTGTTACCTTCTGTCCTGCTCGTCACATATCGCTTGGCTACTTTATCATCTGGCTGCCAGCCTTGGGCTCGGCGATACAGACAAACATGACGCGTCCGCAGCTTTGCGCGGCTGATGTCTGCAGTAACCCTGGCGTGAGGCACAACAACAAACTCATTCAGTGCTACGGCGGTTGCGACAAAAGCTTCCACTGGAAGTGTATTGGACTCACAGCTGCCGGCTCTTCAGCGCTGAGAGACAACCCAGGAATGTTTTGGTTCTGTGAAAATTGCAAGAACAACTCTCTGTTTCGGCTTCACCGCAAGGTGGATATATTTGTGAAACAGTTGAGGCCACCCGCATTCTCCTGAGACGTGTGGAAACCAACCTCGAGTCGAAAATCGAAACTTGCTACAACATGATTGGAAACATCTCCAAGCTGAACCAGCTGTCGTACGCTACTCTGGAAGCCTGCCATGGTGACTTACACAACACTGCTGCCCTGGATCTCTCTATTCGTTCGGTTGGCGATAAGGCCGTCGAATCAGCTGCTGACGCAAATGGGAAACGCAAACTCAGCGAGGGCAGCGTTGATGTAGACGACGAAGTTGCTGCCGGTGACGACGATGCTGTTCAAGAATGCCCTTCGAAGCGTAAAGGAACCTCCAGCACAGCCCTTCACCTGCCGCTGAAGATCTTGCCGACCTTCCCACTCCTACCTTCGCTTCTGTAGTTGCTGGTGTAACCTCACCTACCGAGCTTCCTGAACAGCCAGCCCGAAGTGCAGTACCTCCGCTCGCTGCTCCCCCCGTTCAACCTGAACCTGAACTCCCTGTTCAAGCTACCGACCCTGTGGTTGAAGAACCTTCGGTTTCCACGGGTAATTACACAACAAGTATATGTCCAGCCGAAGCAGGACGTGATACTGCACCACAAATAAGTTATTCCGAATTTCACCAGTACTATGTTCAATTCGACGACAACGGCAATGTGATTCGTCGATCTTACGACCCACCGACCCAAACGACCTCCACCACTTACGACCCACCGACTCAAACGACCTCCACCACTCCGAATTCACCTACCATCGAGCTCGCTATGGATGTTTCGACAAGCCCTGCGAGCTATCTACAGACCAGCGCCGAGCATCCACTGGAAGCCGAATCTGTTCTGCCCGCTGCTTCCGCTGATGGTGGAATCTCATCCTGTGCACCTTTGCCTGCAGTTCAACATTTTGTCACAGGTAATTGCACAAATTGTATATGTCCAGCCGAAGCTGGACAAGATACCGCACTGCCTCAAGGAAATTCCGCACCTCCCCCAGCATCGAACACACCTTCATCTCTCGAAGCCGATGCTAGCCATTTGTCTGGTGAGACACCAAACTCCTTCTTACAACCAACGTCTAAACGAGCCAGGCATGCCGCATCTTCAACCTTCCGATCAGCAAACCACTCGACGCAATCAGTTCCAGCAAACTATTCGACGCACCCCGGTGCTTTCGGGACCCGCTGCTCATCCAGCGCCGCAACTGTCACCACCCTACCTGGATTACCGACGCCGAACCTAGTCGCGCCCTTCGCATCTTTAACCTTCCGTGCAGGTAATGCTCGTTCGGGTATATGTCCGGCCGAAGCCGCAGGTGCTGCCGCCCCCTCATTCGGTTTCCAAAACGTTCCAGCAAACTATTCGACGCAACCCGGTGCTTTCGGGACCCGCTGCTCATCCAGCGCCGCAACTATCACCACCCTACCTGGATTACCGACGCCGAACCTAGTCGCGCCCTCCGCACCTTTAACCTTCCGTGCAGGTAATTCTCGTTCGGGTATATGTCCGGCCGAAGCCGCAGGTGCTGCCGCCCCCTCATTCGGTTTCCAAAACGTTCCAGCAAACTATTCGACGCAACCCGGTGCTTTCGGGACCCGCTGCTCATCCAGCGCCGCAACTATCACCACCCTACCTGGATTACCGACGCCGAACCTAGTCGCGCCCTCCGCACCTTTAACCTTCCGTGCAGGTAATGCTCGTTCGGGTATATGTCCGGCCGAAGCCGCAGGTGCTGCCGCCCCTCATTTGGATTCCCAACCGTTCCAGTTTTTCGTTTCGGATCCACTACCAACCGGCAATCTGGCAGCTCTCGATCAGCGTCTGGACAACCACAAGCTCACAATGCCTTCCAAACATCACAATCAACATTGGCTGGGTTCCATCTTCCTGCAGCCAACAGAAGTACGGCATTTTCGCTTGCTGCCAACACTAGAGTGCAACCAATCAACAACAATCCACAATCTGTGCCACAACAAAAAGCTGCTCGTCCCCGGAACCGGAAGCAGCTACAGCCCCACTTACAGCCCTTCCTACAACCACCATTAGTTCAACACAATTTGGCTCCTCCTCTTCAGCAAACTGCCCCGGCTTTTACCTGCAAGCATTTCTATGCTAAACCGTTTGACCCCGCAACAACGGCCGAGCAAATCGCTAATTACATCCAAAGCCGTACCGGCTGGTGCTATGATAACTTTAACTGTCAACGACTGACTTCTGAGTCTCGTTCAGACTCTCGACCACTAACATTCGTGTCGTTCAAAGTTACCGTGCCCGATGTTGTAGCTTTTACCAATGTTATTACCAACTCAGCATTCTGGCCCGACTTTGTTAGCGTCGATTCGTTCACTTCAAGGCGTCGTTCATAGCAATCAAAGCCCTGCTCAGCTCTCGCTTCCGTAACATCGAATACCAGACGAGACATTCTTTCTGTTTACTACCAAAATCTTGGCGGCCTGAATAGTTCCTTAGCTGAATACAAGCTCGCGTGCTCCGATGCTTCTTATGACCTTTATGCCTTTACCGAAACTTGGTTGGTTGCAGGGTAGCCAAATGGCACCAGATCGTAATGAGGATGTCAAATTTGAGTTCCTGAGCAAAAATCAGTGTGGTTTGACAAGTCGGAAAGTGTACTTGTGAAATTACCGAAATTGGTCCAACGGAACCATGTTACGGATATTCCGGGTTGATGGCAGGGTGGCCAAATGCCACCAGAACGTACTGAGGATGTCAAATTTGTGTTCCTGAGCAAAAATTTGTGTTGTTTGACGTATCGGAAAGTACACTAGTGAAATTACCGAAATTGGTCCACCGGAACCATGTTACGGATATTCCGGGTTGGTGGCAGGGTGGCCAAATGGCACCAGATCGTAATGAAGATGTCAAATTTGAGTTTCTGAGCAAAAATCAGTGTTGTTTGACATGTCGGAAAGTGTACTTGTGAAATTACCGTAATTGGTCCATCGGAACCATGTTACGGATATTCCGGGTTGGTAGCAGGGTGGTCAAATGGCACCAGATCTTAATGAGGATGTCAAATTTGAGTTCCTGAGCAAAAATCAGAGTTGTTTGACATGTCGGAAAGTGTACTTGTGAAATTACCGTAATTGGTCCACCGGAACCATGTTACGGATATTCCGGGTTGGTGGCAGGATGGCCAAATGGCACCGGAACGTACTGAAAATGTCAAATTTGATTTCCTGAGCCAAAATTAGTGTCATTTGACATGTCGGAAGCCATATTAGAATTGATGAAGAATTCGACATCCGTTCCTGTGTAGTCGGTTCCGGAAGGGTGGCCAATTCATATCCGTAGGCCCGGGATCAAAGGAATATGCCTAATATGTCCAGAACAGGTCTTGGAGCAAATTGGGATGGTTTTTCTGAAGAATTTATGATAATAATCATAATTTGTAGATTGGGTTGCATACCCGGACAAAAACCTACCCCACTAGGTTCCGGAATATCTCCGTGGCCAAGTATCCGATTCCGGATTTCTTTGTAGATTCTGAAAATAGACATTTGTCCGGTTCTTTTGAGGGGTGAACGAACTTATTTGGTCAAAAGAGGCCAAAGCTTATTTATGTAGCTTATTTATTTATTTATTTATTTATTTATTTATTTATATTGTATGTAATTTTCGTTAGCTTAATAGGCTAGTTTAAGTAATTATGTAAAAGCCTTTTTGTCATTTGGACTGTAAATCTGTTGGCAATAAAAAAAGAGGTTTTGTGCCTATTTGAGAAGGACCCATCGGTTGGCGATCCACTCAAACGGGCTTTTCCCTCCAAACAAAACAAAACAACAAAGATACAGCATTTTTAAGGTTTTTTTCGGTATCTCGTATCAGACGTTCGGACTGTAAGGGTTAAGTAGTTTTAGTTAAAGTTAATCATTAGGGCGCATATCCGCCTGTTGATTCGCACACAATAAATTAAACTTGAAAGTGTCCGAACTGGTTCTGGAGTGTCCAAATATGGTCCAATTGGGTTTTGCTGGTTCCAGTGTACATAGCTTGTAATTCCATGAAGTTTGATATGTCGCACGATAGGCTTTTATCAAAATAGCAATTTGGCCACTTCCAGGGTATCCGGTTCCAGAGTGGCCAGATATGATCCAAATGGCATACAACCTGTTCCGGAGCGTATGACTCGTATTTTTAAAGATTATATATAGTTTATTATGCATTAATCCATAGATAAATTTAATAAAACTTATGAGAGTTCGGCATAGCACAGGTGCATTTCTAGACATCCATATATTTCATTTGCGTCCAAAAGAACGAAAATCGGTTGCAAAATGGATTTTTGCCAGCATTTTCTATTCCGAGGTCATATAGACCCCTTAACACCTTTAATATTGGGGTCCTTTTCGGCCTTTTTGAAAATTAAATTTGCCATAACTTTTGCTTTATACATGGTACGATCTTTCAATTTAATGAAGTTTGATACGTCGGATAATTGGGTATCTCTCATATTCTGGAAGTGTCCTCAAGGCGCCACCGGTAACCGGTTCCAGATTGGCCAGGATGGGTCAACGAACAACGGCATGACCGTAGATTGACATATCTTTCAATTTCATGGATGATGAAATGGATGATAGGGTTTCATTCATTCACACGTCCTCTTCCTCTCTTCGCACTTCCGGTGCACGCGTTCGGGGCCCCGTTCTCGCCGCTCTGCCGTCGTCGCTGCTCCTTCCTGCTGTCGTCGGCGCTCCTCCGGCGCTCTGCCAAGGGGTGGCTTCTTCGTCAGTCGGATGGACCCTCCGACGCTTCGGCTGCAGCCTTCAAGGACCCTCGCCTGCCGTCCGCGCCCTTCCTGTGCTTGGTGACGTGCAACAGGCTTCGACGGTGTCCGGGGACTCCGTCGGAACAGTCCGGGGTTAGGGTTCGCGGTTGTAATGGTAACGGCCTTTTTTTTCTTTTGCATAGGACGTACCCGCCCTAATATCACGGTAAGCTCTCAACCTCCCCGGAACTGTCTTTCGATATTACGTCGGGGAGGAGCAGCGCTAGTTGCGCTCTCGTTTCGGAACGGTTGTTCCGAGAGGCACGCTCTATCATCGCGTGCCTTTTCATCAATTGTTAATATCTCAACTTTAATATGTCAACAGAACTACTGGGCCCGGGGCCCTTCGTTTCGGGACGCACGCTGGTCCGTGCGCCACTTCTCTTGCAGTTTAAGCATCATCTGCGTTATAGCTGTGGAAGCTGCACCCCATGCTTCCTCGCTCTGGCACATTCTGTCTGTCAGGTTGTCTGGCGATGTGTCAGGACCACATCCCAGCAACAAGATCTCCCTGCTGCTTTGGAACCGGGGGCATTCAAATACCACATGTTCCACCGTTTCGACAGTGCCTGGACAGTTCGGGCAATTGGGTGAGATTGCGTGTCCGAATCTGTGTAGGTACTGTCTGAAGCACCCATGCCCCGATAGGACTTGGGTTAGGTAGAAATTTATTTCACCATGCGTTCTGTTTACCCACCTTTCTAGGTTGGGTATCACGCGATGTGTCCATCGCCCTTTGGTCGAGTCATCCCAGCTTCGTTGCCAAACAGTCATAGTGGCTGTCCTGGCCGAAGCACGATGCCTCCTGACCCCTCTTAGCTCGTGGCATCGCATGTCTTCTTGGACAAGTAGTCCAATTGGGATCATGCTAGCCAGTACGCAGGCCGCCTCTGCTGATGTGGTGCGATACGCACTACATACCCTAAGGCAAATTAGCCTATAGACGCTCGTAACCTTCTGTAGGTTAGTTTTAGCTTCTAAGGCAGCGCCCCATGCCGGTGCTCCGTAGCGGAGGACAGAACCGACCACTGTTGCCAGTAGGCGCCTTTTGCTACTTTTGACAGCAGAGTTATTCCCCATCATGCGAGATAGGGATGCTATCGCTTTCATAGCTTTCTTACATACGTAGTCAACATGACTGTTGAAACTCAATTTGTCATCTACCCGGATACCCAGGTAGAGCAAAGACCTCTTCGAGGCGATCGAGCAGTTCCCTGCTCTGACGTTAATGCACTGTGCAGACTTGAAGTTGTTCACGGCAATTACCTCTGTCTTTTGATGCGCAAGCCCTAGATGGTGCAACCCCATCCATTCTTCGATTGTCCGTATTGCTTCGGTTGCTTGTACCTCGACTTGGAGCTGTGACTCACCGAGCACCATTAGGACGATGTCGTCGGCAAAGCCAACTATGCTAACGCCCGTCGGTAACTCCAGGGTCAGCACCCCGTCGTACATACCATTCCACAACCCAGGACCGATCAAGGAGCCTTGTGGGACCCCCGCCGTGATGATCAGTTCGCGAAGACCCTCGTCCGTCTCATAGAGAAGGACTCGGTTTTCGAAGTAGCTTTTAAGCAACTTGCACAGGTAGTTGGGGACGCGAAATCTATGGAGGGATCTCGCAATGGCGTCCCAACTAGCGCTATTGAAAGCATTCTTGACATCTAGAGTGATGACAGCGCAGAAGCGCATCCCTCGACGCTTGGGCTCGACTGCGATCTTAGCTTTCTCAAGGACTGCTTTGATCGCGTCGACCGTGGACCTTCCTTTTCTGAAGCCAAATTGACGGTCTGAAAGACCCCTCTCTAAATAAATCGTTAATCTGTTGAGAATAACTCTCTCAAGCAGTTTGCCAGCGGTGTCTATGAGACAAATGGGTCTATACGCGGATGGGTCGCCGGGTGGCTTCCCCGGTTTTGGCAACAGGACGAGCCTTTGTCGCTTCCACCGGTCCGGAAAGACTCCAGTGTCCATGCACTTTTGGAGAGCCGACCTGAACATGTCCGGGTTTTCCTCGATCGCCAATTTAAGGACCTGGTTGGGGATCCCATCGGGCCCCGGTGCCTTATTCGCTTTGAGGGCTGATGCGGCTTTGATAAGTTCCTCATTCGTGATGATTTGTTCATCTATCGTCAACCCCTCATGGTAGTAGGGAGTCGTTGGCCAGGGCTCAACCTCGTGGTGAGGGAACAACCCGTCGATGATCCGTGACATCATTTCTGGTGAACGATCAATGGCAACCGCGCCACTCTTCAGCTTAGCCATAACAATCCGATAGGCGTTACCCCATGGTGCATTGTTGGCTTCTTGGCAGAGGTTGCCGAAGCAGTTCCTCTTGCTCTCTTTAATTGCCTTGCTAAGGGTAGCTTTGGCGAATTTGTAGATCACCCGCCTGGCTTCCCTCTGCTCTTCGGAGCGAGCTCGTTGGAGTTTCCTCCGGGCCCTCAGGCTAGCTGCTCGGATGGCAGCTATATTCTCGTTCCACCAGTAAACTGGGGATCGCGCGTTTCTAGGCTTAGATTGCCTCAGCATAGCTGCATCACTAGTATCAGTCAGGATGGTCACTAGCCCGTCGCAGTCGAGTTCTAGGATGTCCCGAGTGGCACTTTCTCTTCTTAGCGCTTCGACAAAGACTTCCTTGTTCAGAGTCGATGTCTTCCACCGGCACTCTTGTCGGGAGGTCGGTTGCGCGGGTCCGCGGGCCACACGGCAGATCCTAAACGTTACCGCTTGGTGATCGCTGTGAGTGTAGCCCTCGTCCACTTTCCAGTCCATGCTTGCCATAAGGCTGGGACTACAGAAAGTAACGTCAACGATTGACGAGACTCCGTTCCTGCGGAACGTGCTCGTGAATCCTTCATTGGCTAAATCAACATTTAGCCTGGCAAGTGCCTCAAGTAGGTCCTGGCCTCTACGGTTCGACTCGCGGCTACCCCATTGTGTGGACCATGCATTAAAATCGCCGGCCACCACTACGGGGGTTTTGCCTGTGAGTGCGTCCGTCAGTCTATCCAGCATTCTGTCGAACCTGTCTATAGACCACCTCGGGGGAGCGTAGCAGCTGCAGTAGAAGACCCCGTTAACCTTAGCGATCACGAAGCCCTCCTCTGCTGCTACTAGCTCTTGTATTGGGAACTGACCCGTTACCCAGATTGCCGCAGCCTTTGGCGGGTCGCTCAACCAATTCCTATTCCCCTCCGGGACTTGGTATGGTTCCGAGAGAAGCGCTATGTCGCATTTCTTCTCGACCACCGTCTGAAAGAGCAGCTGTTGCGCCGTGTCACAGTGATTGAGGTTCAACTGTATCACTTGCACGGTCGCAGCTTTTCGTTCGCGCTTCTAAAGCGTCCCCTGTGCAGATTAGACACTTTGCCTTGGCCGTGCAGCCTTTCGACTGATGGCCTTCGACGCCGCATCGTCTGCATAGCTTACTACGGTCGGGTCCCTTGCAGGACCATGACTTGTGACCGTACTCAAGGCACTTGAAGCAGACGGTTGGGCGTTCGATCGCAGACACTGGGCATACTGACCAGTTGACTTTGATCTTACCCACCTTAAGCACCATGGCCGCGATTTTCGCTGGTAGCTTAAAGGTAGCCGTCTGCGTGCCTTGATTATACTTCCTTAATTGTACGGGTACCGAAAGGGTGCCCGTAAGACACTGCGTTGTTATGGCGTCAAGGAGGTCTTCTGCCGTCGCCGTCTCATCCAGGTTCTTACACTGGAGAGTGGTTTCTGAACAGAGTGACCGGACCTTGATTTCGTCACTTCCAACGCTCTCGGTAACCAGTCGGGCGTACTCGGAACTGGGCTTCGTACCCTTTTTGAGAATAAGGAGAAGCTCGTTCTGACGAGTTCGCCGCACCGATTTAGTAGCCTCGCCAAGCTCCTTAAACTGCTCTTTAGAGCGCAGGTTTCGCAATAGACTTGCGTAGCTTTTCTCATCGGCCTTTATCGCTATAGCCTCGTTCCTCGTACGGGGCTTGTGCTTGGACCTAGGTTTCCTTCGGTTCACCACCGTGAAACCATCATTAGCGTTTCCATCACTGCTTTCGTCGCCCGGGTTGCCACCTTGGGACACCCCATCGGGGCTGGTGCCAACATCCTTGCTACCTGAAGGCGTGATTGGAACTGTAGGCTTGGGATCTGCGTTCTGGACGCCACCCTTCGCCTGCTTTGGCTTCTGATTTTGTTGGTTCTTACCATTGTTCTTGCCCTTGTTCTTTCCAGTCTTGCCAGACTTTCCAGACTTCGGTTCCGACTCCCACTTGGCCTTCTCCTCTTTGAGGCCCTTCAGTTCTTCACGCAGAATAAGGATTTCCTGCTGTGAATTCGCAAGCTCTGAAGAAAGAGGTGATTGGGCCCCTGATTGAGACTCACACGAAGGTGGTGTGACGGTCGTCTCTTTCAGGGCTGCTACCTCGGCGCTGAGCGCCTGGTTCTGCTCGCGAAGTGCGTACACTTCGCTGTCGAGCGCAGCTGGGATGGAGGCCGGCTTAGCAGCTGCAAGCTCCGCAATGGTTTTGGATAGTTCCTCAACCGTTGCTTGGAGGGCTGCATTCTGCTCCCGTAGCGAATTAAATTCACTGTGGGTTACCTGGTCCTCTACTTCGATGGAAGAGTGAGAATCGTTGTGGACCTCGAGGGCTTTCACCCTCTCCTCCAGCAACAGTCTCTCAGCTTTCTCCGTACTAGCCTCCTCAGCGAGGGTATTGTACTTCGATCGCATCTCCTTCCAGAGTTCCTCCGCTTGGCGCACTAGTACCGTGAGTGACAGTCCAGATCTGGTGATGTCACTTCTGATATTGCCAGCGCTTCTGATATGCTCGTTTAGCCTTGCGACTTCCTCGAGGGTGTAGTAGACGTTAGTCTTGCTACCCTCGGGCAGGAGGTCGTTTAGCACCACGTGCGCTCGTTCGCGTATTGCGTCGCTATCTATGGTAGGAGGTTTTCTCCTATTTCGTCCCGGGATGGGCGGTAGTTTCGGAGTTATCATCCGCTCTATCGGCCCTGTCCTCACACGTTTTGGGTCCCCTAGGATCTTCTCCTCAGAGAGGGATCGCTTGTAGGTCCCCACCATCTTCTGCCCTGCACCAGTCTTCGCGAACTGGTACACAGCATTTTTCACGATCAGCGGGCCATTGACCGCAGTCTCAGGCTGGTTCGCTATCGCCTCGGCCGGTACTACTAAGGCAGGCTGGGAGGTAGTCCCCCCAGACTCCGCGTTTTCCACCGGACTTTCTTCTTGATCCGATGCTTTGGGTGCATCGGAACCCTCTTTTGAAATTTTTGAATTTGACAACATGCTGGTTCATCCCACGAGTCGCTAGGGAAATATACCGTCCGCCACGCCATTGCCCTGCTTTAGCGCGGTAAGGGCTACAATACTGTGGGGTGCGCCCTGTTGCCCCACAGGCTACCGTTCGCGACTAGGCTGTTTTAAACCCTCCTAGCCATGAATCCCTCGACACGGATCGCATCACATCTTGGATTTAGGTTTGTGAAGTATGGGCCTTTGAATGCTTAAAGCGGCATTCGTTCGCTTTGTCGGAAGGATTTAACGGACTGGTGTGGCTTTTTGTAGGAAAACAACAACAACATTGCCCAAGTTGGATTCCACCACGTCCTGATCGACTTCCCGCTGTTGGTCCGGGTGCTCAGCAGTGTAAACATGCAAGAGCATTCAGCTATCCGCCAACTGCAACCCGCCCGGTAGCCTCAGCTCAGCTCCCGCGGGGACCTTCACATGTCCCCACGGACCGGGTAACGGCCTGGCGGTCGAACAATGTCCAGCGAGACGCTGACGGTTCGTACGGATGGTTCACCGGGCCGGATGTCGCACGGCCGGGTTGAAACCAATCGGTGTTCACGCAGTGAACAAAGGAACACAAAGGGGTCCTGGATGAGGGATTCAAAATGGCGGTTAGGGTATTGTCAGGCTTGGGGTTTCTTCGGGGATTTTCCTGGGGGTTTCCCGGTCATACCTGGATGTCCAAATCTCCTACGGGCAACTCCTGCTCTCTCGTCACGGCCACGGATGTAGCTCTTCCGGGCACTTCACAATCCTCCACACACAAAAAAATATCATGGTAATGACAAAAGTAACTTACTTTTGAATTATTAAGTGGTTAAAATTTGCTACATTAAAAGTTTTATTCTTGTTTTGAAAATGAAAACTTTTACTGCTACAGTTTTTGAAAATCTCATTCCTAACTTATTTAAAAGTTTTAACTTTTAATTCGACTGTATAATTTCTTTCATTTTGTCGTTCTCGTGAAACCGTGTACGTCTAAGTCCAAAATGTAAACAAACGTTTAGGTGATTCCGGTGGTTAGTGAGTGGTGGTCCACGACGTCAATCAAAACAGAACGCGTCCGCAGCCAGGACTTGTACGCGGATACCTTCGAAGGAGGATGGTGCGGAACAAGGTTATGGGATTAGGGGAAAGTTGGTTTTCAAAGGATGAGGCCAGCTTCCTGCCGGATCTGCAGCTGTTTCACGACCGAAATGGGTAAGAAGGAAGCTTGGGTGTTTGGTGGCGTTTGTGTTTGATTTTGTTTGTTTTTGTAGGACGCCGTTTATGCGGATGTGAATTTGCACCGGTTGTATTCGATAAAGTTAATTTTAACGGTGAGGAGAAGGATCCGACGGAAGAGGGAAACGACGAGAAGCGATCGGAGGTGGTCAGCGCGGATTTTGCACTCGGTGCCGGCGGTTTACGACCATCAGCAGCATTATGTGCCGGAAGTGATGACGGGACAGTGTGGGATGTCCTGAGGGTCCGCAGTCCATTTCTCGGTGCGGGACATGTATGACGAGTATTACATAAACATCCGGGAGAACAGTTTGCACCAGTCCTGGAAGAACCGTCTGTACGAAAGCCACAGGTCCTGAAGCTGTCGTACTCGGATTACTTCCAGAGGTTGGAGCGATATCCGACGAACCTGATCAAGAACATCTACCTGGAATACCGAAGAAGTCACCGGTGAGTATTGAGAATGAGTTCAGTGTCTAGCCAATTTAATTTACTTTCAAACTCTTTCAGCAACTCCCGCCCGCAAACTCTCAACTCGCGACGGCGCAGCTTCGGCCGGATGAACTGGCAACATCTGTGCCATTCTCGAAGGAGGACGATGTGATCGGAAACTATCGGTTCAGGCGCTTCACTTCCCAGTCGGAAAACGTCGACTCACCTTCCCGAATTAACACCCAATGGCCAACTCCTCCAAGCCTGTCCTGATGATGGCCGGCAACGAGACCACCCTGTTCTCTACATCGCTGTCGCGCTCCAAAATGTAGGCCGCGAATCGCGATGTTGAGCAGCATAAGCAGCTGTTTAAATATTAAAATAAAAATAGAAATAAAATCCATCACATTTCTCGAAAATCATCACTATAATGTTAAATGTTATTTATTGTTGCCATAAAAATTTTCTTCTTATAATGAAAGTAAAATACTTTTACCGATACAACGATTTTGTTCCAGAAGTGCATGGTAGTATCAAAAACTTTCCAACTTTTAAATTAAAAGTTTGAACATTCTACGAATATTCACCAACGCGAATTTTTAATCTAACGAACGATATTTTTATATTTAGAGTATTTTTCTTTGTGTGCAAGGATTAACTTCTCCAACACTTGTCTTCGCGAGTAACGGTTGCACTTGCCGACAACCTTCCACTTCTCGATATCCGGACTTAATGACCGAGCAAAGGTCGGGTCAAAATCCTGAACCCCTGACCTCTTACGCGTCAACCCATCTCCTCCTCATCCTGTCATCCTCGAGGATTACGCACATTCACCACCCCCAATAGCCGCCCATGCGATGATATGCAGCAGCGCTCCTGGTGGTGACTAGCGGTAACGACGCACGGTGTGGGACTTCCAGCTTCGGGTTTCTTGCTTGCTGGGCGGCGTCCTGGTAACTTCCCGTCGACAAACACAACGTCTTCTTGGCACAATGATTTACATTTAAATAATTTAACACAAAATTCGCGACGAGTCACATCAATTATTGTACACAACACTCACACTGGTTACATTTTCTTTCTACTCGCATGCAAAATCTACTAAATTCTTTTTGGTAACTAAGCTTGAATGGGTCGGGGTCATAAGTTTTCATCGTCGACCGAAGTCAACTCCTCTCTGTTTCAAGGTCGGAACCTTCTACTGACCATCAACGTTTAATTCAACTCCGGTCTCCAGCGATCCCATTCGTGCAACAAAGTTGATTTTATAATTTTTCGTTTAAGCATGCAATTAATTAAAAAAAACAAATTCAAAAATACATAACAATACGTAAATAATATAAATTAAAAATCCGGATAAAAAAATATTTTCAAACGCGCGCGCAGTCACGGTAATCAATGAATTTTGATCTTACCGGGCATAAAATTATCGTTTTAAAATCAATCGATCGATGATTAAGGGCCCTTTGATCACTTGAGTAATAAGTTTTACCTCGGTAGATCACTTATTCCAAAGTTTTCTTGGGTAAAAATTTTGTTGATGCAAAAATGTTTATGAGGAAAAATGCGAAAAAGGTAAGTTAATTGAAATACTATTGCAGCTGTGATGTGAAAATGTTCAACAAAAGTAAAGTTTGAATTGTGAGACTATGGGTTGATCAAGACTGATCCTAAACTACCTTGCACACACACCACGCATAAGCCAATATTCCCTCCCATTGTGTATCGTTCAATGAAGTGATAACAACACCTTCAAGGTTAAGGACTGCGTCTGTTGCATGTGTATCGAAGATACTCCTACACAATTAACTCCAACTCCTACATTCCCAAACAAATTTTCCACATGTGGTTGGGCTTTCCCAAAATCAACAAAACAAAATGTCTAAAAAACAACCAATTAGGTTTACCTATGCTGCGCAATATCATAAATGAAGCACCAATTTATGCTGCCCTGTGACGCGGCAATCGCTGAACGGCGGATTTCCAAACGCTGTTGCCGGAAAAGCTCCTCGTTCATCGCAGAATCGTCATGCTGGCTGCTCATCTGACTACTTCCATTCATGCCTTCAAATCGGCAGCTGAGAAGACACCTAGCGGCTTCCCATTCATGTCAGAGACTGCATACGAGCTGGTCCCTTTCTTCGCTGTAATGATGCACGGCGTGTACGATGGACCCAACTTCGCGTTGAAGTTGTCCCCCGCCGATGACTGCTTGAATGAACGCTTGAAGACCCGCTGACCGATGTCGAACGTAGGTGAGTACCGTTTGTGTCGTAAATCATACTGCTTCTTGGTACTCTCGTGAGCCTTCTTGAGGTTCTCACGCACTGTCTCCCACACTTTCTTGGTCACTCCGCGGAGTTTGTTCATCCGTTCCTCCTCAGTGAACTCCTCGTCCTGCTCTAACCGATGTTCATCGCCCTCGGACACGATCTCGTGACCGAATATGATCCGATGAGGCGTGAACTTCGTCGATGAGTGGACGGTGTTGTTCAAGACGTACTCGATTTCTGATATCCTGGTATCCCACAGCTTCTGGTCTTGACGGACGTAGGTACGAATCATTGAATTGATCGTACGATTCAACCTCTCCGTCGGGTTAGCCTAACTGTGGTGTCGAGCGTTCGCCCAGTGCTGAACTCCATACTTGTCCAACAACTCCTTAAACTCCTTCGACATAAACGTTGTCGCGTTGTCCGTGATGACGTACTTAGGAACTGCAAACCGACGGAACCATTCCTTTTCCAGATTGGTGCACAGATTTCCAGCAGCAATCTTCTTAACCGGAATGAGCAAGCAGTACTTAGAAAAAATGTCCATAATGACTAACAAGTGTGCATTGCCATGCTTACTCCGGGGAAGTGACGGCGGAATGTAATTCATACACACAATCTGGAAAGGTCTGGTCGCTACGCGTTGCTTTCCCATTTCTGGTACGGAAGCGGTCGTCGAGTGCTTGTGCATCTTACACGCCTCACACTTGGCAATGTAAGTTTTGAGATCGGCACTCATTCGCGGCCAGTAGTATCGACGTTTCAGGGTGTCGACACACTTCTCATAGCCGATCTGCATCTTGCCATCGTGCTCTTGTTCCATGACCTGTGAACGTAACGACTCCGGAACGCACTCCTTCCACTCGAACCTGTAGTCGAGGACGTCGGAGCGAGCTGACACCAGCTTGTACAGCGCCGATTTGAAGGCATGAATGGAAGTAGTCAGATGAGCAGCCAGCATGACGATTCTGCGATGAACGAGGAGCTTTTCCGGCAACAGCGTTTGGAAATCCTCCGTTCTCGATCTTAAAATCCATGTACTTTTCCGGGTCTCTCTCCACAGATGCGTACACTCGTTTGTACCAACTGTCCTCGTCCTCCGTGTCCAACGCTTCAATGGACCGGGACAGAGCGTTAGGTACCACGTTGTCCTTCCTTTCCTATGAATGACCTCCATGTCATACTGTTGTAGAATGATGCTCCACCTGCTGAGTCGCGATGAAGACTTCCATTTCGCTCTCATGATGAAGGTGAGAGCCGAAGAATCTGTCACGAGCTTGAAGTGAGTGCCTTCGATGTAGCACCGAAACTTCTCGATACACCGCAGAGCGGCAAGTCCTTCCTTCTCAGCTGCGTGATAGTTCTGCTCTGCCTCCTTCAACTTCTCCGAATGGTACGCAATTACCCGTTCCTCGCCACCTTGCACTTGTGTGTACCCCTGCGAGAGCTGTATCGCTTGCGTCCGTTTGGACGGTAAACGGAAGATTAAAATCGGGGTTGGCCATCACAGGCGCAGAGATAAGCCTCTCCTTGATGGCCTGAAAAGCTTGTTCGCTGCCGTATTCCACTACACTCTCTTCGGTTTATTTTTAAGTAAATCCGTGAGTGGTGCAGTGATTTCACTGAAGTTCTCGATGATCCTGCGGTATTAATTGATCATACCGAGGAATCGTCTCAGAGAACTCACTGAGTTCGGGACCTCATATCCAAGAATCGCTCTAACTCGATCCGGATTAGGTCTCAGTCCGTTACGGGACAGAATATAACCCAAGTAAGGTAATTCATGGCAACAAAAACTAGACTTTTCAACGTTGATTGACAAATTTGCATCCTTTAAGCGTCTCGCAAGGTCTCGTAGTTTTGCTATGTGATCGTCATAGTCCTGACTAACGACTACAATATCGTCCAGGTACACTAAGATTGACGGTTCTAGTGCACCTTGTCCCAATACTTTGTCCATCAGCTTACTCAAAGTCGCCGGGCTGTTAATCAGGCCAAACGGTAAACGTTTAAACTGAAATAAACCCATACCTAGCACAGAAAACGCGGTGTATTTCCGTGACTCTTGGTCCAAGGGCACTTATAGAAAAGCTTATTGCTGCTATTGTGGACAAATATTTAAAAGGTCCTAAATGACTTAAAATTCGGTTTTGGTGTGGGAGTGGGTATGCGTCTCTCTTCGTACGTTCATTCAACTTCCTCGCGTCGAGGCAAAGTCGCACTTCATCACTGTCTCGCTTCTTCTCAGGTACAACAGGTAAAACCCATTCAGAAGAAGAAGGCTCAATGATGTCATCTCTCAGTAACAAGTCCACGGCACGGTGTATTCTACGCTGGATCTCCGGACTCCAGGGGTACGGATTTTTCCTGACTGGATCCGCTCCTTGGAACTCCTCCTTCAGCTCGATTTTGTGCTCAATGAGCCCCGTTTGGCCGAGATTTCCAGGACTCGCTGTAAGAAACAACTTTTTGACCTCCAACTGCTGTATTTGATGCTCATCTAATCTCTCCTCTTCTAGAATCGGGTCGTCACCCTCGTCGAGCGTCTCGATACTCTGGTGAACTGACGGACGGATTCCAAACTACTGCCAACAATCGTATCCTAAGATACAACGACGTTTTAGATCTGGAGCAATCAAAACAGACTTCGTCTCTTCATTGAACGTAATTGGTACATCTGTCCCGCAGCTGTCTTCAATGACACTGCTGACTCTCTCATCTTCAATCCTAATGAATGGATCAATTTTTCTCCTCCTTTGCCAAGAACAGTTCTTGCTGCTCCGCTATCTAACAATCCTACGACGGTAATACCCAGGAACTCAACTCTCGCGAATGGCCTGGGGTCGTTACTTAGGGTGACGAGTAAAGAAGCAATCTCATCATCCTTCGTAACTTCTCCACTCACTCTCGAATAGCCAAACTCACTGAGTACCGCTTCGCATCCATCGTGAGGTCTTGTGTAGTTAGCACCACGACTGTCTCGCCTCACTGAGCAGTCCGCTGCAAGTTTTTTGACTCGCAGAACGGGCACGTTCTCGTATCAAACCCAGGGAACCCACAACGTTCACAGAAGACGTTCCGATTTTTCGGACACTCGCTGAACCCGTGACCTTCTCCATGGCAATTGTAGCACACTCCTCTCTTGATCGGAATGTACGCTCTCACGCTCCGTTGAAGTGGGTCAGTTCCATTTGGACCTTGAACTGGACTCTTCAACCGTTGCTGGTTGTCCTGTTTCGGTTTAGCTTTCTCCTCTCTTTGACTCTGTTCACGATTCTTCTGCTGCTGATGATACGGTTGGTTACGCTGCTGATACTGTTGTTTTGCCTGCTTGGGTGGACGTTGATTCCAATTCCCGGACCAGCAGCGGGAGGATGTCTAGGACGTGGCGGAATTGAACAAGGGCTCTGTTTAATTTCTTCAAAAAACCACATGTGTCCGTAAACACCTCTGTCAAGCGATCGAACGCCGCTATAAGTGTTTTAGCCCGAAACCTCACCTAACCCCGAATCCAAGATGTGACGCGACCCGTGTCGAGGGATGCATGGCTGGGGGGGTTCAACAAATTCCCAGTCGATAACGGAGCCTGTGGGGCCTGGAGAGGAGGAGGATGCAAAGAAGCAGAAGCAGGAGAATGGAGACAGTCCGGACCCAGCGAAAAAGCCAGAACCAGACCCAGGGAAGGAGAAGGGATGGGAAAAGGTCAAGGAGAAGAAGCGGAAGAAAAAACCCAGGCTACGCAGGGAGCGCAACAAAGGCGAGGCATTGGTAGTCGAAGTGAAGGAAGGTACGTCGTACGCAGACCTCCTCCGGAAAGTACGAACCGATCCGGAACTCAAGGAGCTAGGAGAGAGCGTGGTTAAGACCAGACGCACTCAAACCGGAGCGATGCTTTTTGAGCTGAAGAAAGACCCCGCGGTCAAGAGCTCAGCTTTCAAGTCCCTTGTCGAGAAGGCCGTAGGCTATGAATCGAAGGTAAGGGACGCCGGAGACAACGCTCGAGTGCAGAAACCTGGACGAGATTACGACGGAAGAAGAGCTAGAGGATGCGCTGATTGTTCTTCTGGATGACCGTACGATACCGATGGCAATCCGGTTGAGGAAAGCCTACTGTGGCTCGCAGATTGCGTCGATTCGGCTATCGACGCCTGCGGCGTCCATGCTCTTGGAAGTAGGCAGGGTCAAAGTAGGATAGTCAGTGTGCTCACTGAAGCCTGTTCCTCGAGTGACCCAGCAGATGACGAGGTGTTTCCGCTGCATAGGCTTCGGCCACCAGGCGAGAAATTGCGATGGTCCCGATCGAACCAACAGTTGCAGAAGGTGTGGTAGAGAAGGCCACATGGCAAGAGACTGCAAAAATAAGCCGAAGTGCGTGCTCTGTAAAGAAGGCGACGGTAATAGCCATGCGACGGGTGGCTTTAATTGCCCGGTGTACAAGAAGCTGGCCTCGGGCAAAAAGTAATGGAGGTGTCCCAGGTGAACCTCAATCACTGCGACACTGCACAGCGCAATTATTGCTGAACCGTACCGAGTTCCACACGACAACGGAAACTGGGCCGCGGATACAGCAAGAATGGCGGCGATACACGTGATGGGGCGGTACCCCATACAGGAAGTGGTCTCGAGGGCGTTTGAAGGGTTCGTGATCGCCAAAGTGAACGGAACCTTCTTCTGTAGCTGCTATGCTCCCCCAAGATGGACCTTGGCGCAGTTTCAGCAGATGCTGGATTGTCTGACCGACGAACTGATCGGACGAAGCCCGATCGTTATCGGAGGTGACTTCAACGCGTGGGCGGTCGAGTGGGGTAGCAGATTGAACGGCCCGAGCGGTTTAGGCTTTCAGGATTTTTGTGATATTTACTTGTAGAGTCAAAACAGATCAGTAAACATCACTTATCTGTATATTACACTTTTTGAAGATTACATTTTTGCGGTAACACTTTCAACTTCTACGCGCACGATCACATCACTCAACTTTTTGTTGCTAATTTCATTAAGACTTTCGTCGAGCCAATTCTCTACGTCGAAGCCAGACTTGTCCTCCAGACCTCTGCGCCGAGCCATGCCAGACCCCGAACTCCTAAGTCCCGGGTGGACTCTTCACGGCAGCTAAGTCCCGGCGGACTCTTCACGGCGGCTAAGTCCCGGCGGACTCTTCACAGCGGCTAAGTCCCGGCGGACTGCGGCCTCCACCGCTAAGTCCGGCTGGACTGGGGCCTCTGCTACTGGTGGCTGCTGGCGGGTCTGGCTGGTCAGGGCGTCTTCTGGAACTGGAACTGGACTGGAGTTGAGCTGGCTGGAACTGACTGGAACTAATTCTGGAAACTAACTGCCCTCCTCAAGAATTTTGGGGTTTTTATAGTCAGTCCCCGAAAACTCTACTAAATTTTGTTCTACTAAAAGTTGTCCGTTCCGATGAGAAGCATCGATGAACCTCATGAATTAAATTGTGCAGACCTCTGCAATTCTTCATGACTTTCCGTATGGTGTAGTGAGTACACCTCAAAATCGGAAGTCATGGGTTCGAACCATTGTCGTGAAACTTTAAATTATGTTATTGGAATATCAAAATTATGTTCCTCAAACATTCTCAAAAATGTTGGTCAATAATGAGAAGGTCGAATTCTCCATTGAACAAACATGCCAATGAATTTGGTTAAGCCACACCTCAATTTCCCTGTGAAATAACATCGCACATTCATAATTGAAAGCTTAACCATTTTATTGATTGCCTAATAATTGGCGAAATTTAATAAAGGGCTTTTCAGGTGAGGATGACTCATGATCCACA
Organism: Culex quinquefasciatus; assembly: GCF_015732765.1. NCBI lineage: Eukaryota > Metazoa > Arthropoda > Insecta > Diptera > Culicidae > Culex > Culex quinquefasciatus. The sequence continues at coordinate 64,442,097 of NC_051861.1, read as the reverse complement.
CCTGTACATAAGCTTAATTATTTGTCGCGCAACGCGAGTCGACGGGTAAAATTATTTATGCTTGCGTAAGCGCGCATGGTCAGAACTGTGGTGAGGTTCGAAAAATGGGCAAATTTAATGATTTAAATTTGAGGTCGCTGCATTCCCCCACACTTACCAGCTAGATGTTTGTATTCTTGAAAAGCATTAAGAACATCTATCGAAAGTTATTTGTAGGTTGGAAGAATATTCCCAAAGTTAATAATTTGATTTGTGAAAAAAAAACTTTGCAAAAAAAATCATAAAAAATATAAATGGCTGGCTAAAAAAAACTGATTTAAAAAAAATTGGTTCGGTTAATCTCCCCCACAGCTAGATGATCGTCTGAAAGAAATGATCATCTATTGAAAGAATATTGTCGGGTGTAGTGATCGTGCGGTTTACAATTTGTTCTTCTTGTGCTTTCTTGTAAATTGTTTTATAATTATAATTGCTCTTTTGATTTTTCTACTGTAAAATTATTTTCATTACTCTTTTGATCTTCTGTCCTGTTAAATTACCTGAATTACCGTTTTGAACTTCTCTATTAAAAATATTTTCGTTGAAACTGATTTAAATAAACTTGCATTTGAAATTAATTTTCATTATCTATCCTAAAAAAATCATTGCATTTTTCCCACTGTAAGCAAAATCTGTTGTAGAACTGTGTTGATCGGCTGGTTGTTATCGTTGTCGTCTTCCATCAAAATCGTCTTTATCGTGAGGCTATTCATTCCACAGTGACTTGGTCAATTGATCAGTTTTCGAGGCTAAGGTGTTGAATTTCGTCGATTAGTGCAATTGTCGTTTCCATCATGAATTATGCTTCATAACCCAGCTGTGAGTTGACTATGGTCAGTTTTGAGAGTGCATTGACTTCTTACTTGCTGAGTATTGCGGAATTGATCGTAAATCCAGTATTTTTGTCCAAAATTGACTTTTCCAGTTGATTTGCATCTTTGACATTCTCAAATTATTTACATCGGTTGATGTAATTCTTTTTTCAAATGTTTAGGAAATGTTGTTTGTCCAAAATTGTCTTTTCGTGTAATTTGCAACTTTGGCTTTTGTGAATTAATGACATCGGATGATGTTATCATTTGTTTATCCTGATCTTCTCCTTTTCAATAGTTTCAGACGTGCAGTATGATCTCAACTTGCATTTTTGTTGCATAATTGATGTTTCGCATTTCAATCATCTTTGCTTCGCTTAATTCCATATTTCGATTGGTAATTTGTTTTACGTGAGTGTCTCGTTACTAGAATTGTGTCATAATTCGACTTGATCCTCATTGATATAACCTTTTACAACAACATCAACACCGTTACCTGTCCAACCTCCCGCATGACTTTGCCACTCACCATCTTGCCATCACAAACTTCTGCATACGAACGCGTAGAACTTCTCAGCATACGAACGCGTCGATCATCTCAAGTCGTCTCGTCTCTTGTCTCTGCCATATTTTACTTCAGCTTTTAGTTTTGTTTCTTCCATAAAAATGTCTTACTTGTTTTCTTCGTATGAACAATACTTAATAATTTTCAGGAATCTATCATTTAATTTCTGTGCAAAATTGACATTCAAATTTAGTCACAATCTTATAAATCTTATTTATAAGAATCAGTTATATGGAATCAGTTCGATTATTTTTTTTTATTTTTTTTTTACTAAAAAAAAATCAGTTCTAATTGACTATTATTTTTATACTTGGATAAAAAAATTACTCTATTAAGTTTTTCATTGATCTACACATCCTATCATCTTGTCATTGCAATACTGCGCATGTTAGAATATCCTTTCTGTTATATCAACTTTTTATGAAACTTGTCTGTCACTTTGTGTTTTCAAATTTGTCAAACCCATTCAATAAATTTGTTTATTTGAGCAATTCGCAATAAAATGCTGAATTTGCAAGATAATTAGTTGGTTCAATTATCATTTTAATGATATCGTTCTGATTTTTTTTCTCTGAATTTTATCAGTTTAAAGGTGTTTTTCCCTTGAAGCATTATTTTATCCCTTGATTTTCCCTTGAAGCGTTATTTATCCATTCCCTTTAATTTTCATTTGACTATCCCTGTAAAGTGCAAATGTTTTGAAATGTTTTTAACATATTGAATCCCCCCATGGATTACAACTGTTTTGAAGCTATATTCGACATAAAACTCTCCCCATAGAGTACAATTGTCTACTTTTTAATCCTTTTGGCGTTGCTTTATCAGTTTATGTATCACTTGATCGGAACTTATACCATTCTTTTCGATCTTTTTAGATTCCCCATGATATACTCACAAGTTTTACCCTTCCTTGAGCTGTAGTCCATATTCGTCCTTGTTGAAATTGTCTTCTTGATCGTCTTCCATTGGTTTCCTGTAAATCCTTCGTATAAGCATATAACATTCTGAAAATAAATTCTTAATACTTTGTTAACCAAATTATAAAACACATGTTTACATTCAACATTCTGTCTGGGGTGCACTTCCCTTGTCCAATTATTCTCACACACATTCTTACTTGCATACATGTTGTTTTTGAACCATTTAATAATCATACTTTTTTTTTTTTACTTGTCGTTGAAATTTCATTATTGTTTAGTCATGATATATATTATTTTCTCAGTTAAAAATGCGTCATTGTTGTTTTTATACCCTGTTAACCCATTTCAGCTCAATTTTAGAATGTTCCCAAAAAAAAAAGTAACCCAACAGCTTCTTAATTGTTTTAACGTGTTTCATCACTGCTTCATTATTATTTTTATATTTGATCATTATCGCTTCACGTGTTTTTCAAAAAAAAAAAATAATGCTTAAACTCAGTACTGGTATTTTTCTTAATCTGTTTCCCATCAATTCAATCATTTGTAAAAAATATCTTTCATCCCCAATTCATAACATTCATCTTGTTTGCGCATTTTTTTGATAATAATAATTCATATTTTGTTTATTTCAACATTAATTCATCAATCATTTATTCATATCAAATCAATCATATGTTCAATCATTTGTAAAAAATATCTTTCATCCCCAATTCATAACATTCATCTTGTTTGCGCATTTTTTTGATAATAATAATTCATATTTTGTTTATTTCAACATTAATTCATCAATCATTTATTCATATCAAATCAATCATATGTTCTTTTTCCATGTTTATTTTTCTATAAAAAAATCGGTATTTGTAACATTTTTTTTTCATTTACTTCTCTTGATAACAATCGTTTTTTTCTAATTCATCAAGCATATCAATTCCATTTTTTTATATATAATATTTTTTTTGTTTAATATACATAAATAATCCCGTGTTTAAAATTATTATTTTCATTCATTGTAGTCTTCTGATATTAATCGCTTATGATACTATGTCATTCATTTCAATCATCGTAATTTTTTTCTATATTCCATTTTATTGTACTGTAATTATCATTATAAAATATTTTATCTTGTATTGGAGCATTTAATTTTATGGTATTTTCAATATATATTGTTGAAAAAATCATACTGGTATATTTTGACATAAAACTTTATCTAATATTAATCATTGTATTTTCTAAGTCTATTATTATGTACATCTTCAAATTTGTTGCCATTTTTAATAGTGGTCGTTTGATCGCTGTTAAATTTAACGATATCGTAAGGGCCTCGCCACTTATTTTGTAACTTTTGACCAATTCCTGTTTGTACCATTTGTACCAAAACTCTATCTCCCACATTGGTACCCAATCATTTGTCTTTTTGTCATAAATTTCCTTTCTTTTTTCTTTTGACAATATTAAGTTGTTTCTAGCAGTTTCATGAGCATCCTTGAATATATCTTTCATTGAACAAATATAGTCGTCATAATTTAAATCTGAATCGTTGATTTTATAAATTGTGCTTGGTATTGTAGCTTTTCTTCCATACAAAAGTTCATAGGGAGAATATCCAGTTGATGAATTTTCTGTAGTATTGTATTCAAACATAAAGTATGGTATCTATTCATCCCAACATTGTGGATCTTTGCCAATAAAATTTCGTAACTCTCCAATAAAATTTCGTAACTCTCTATTTGATCTCTCAACTAAATTAGCTTGAGGATGATATGCACTTGTAACGATCTTTTTAATGTGTAATATTTTGCATGTATGTTGCAATAATTTGCTTACAAAGTTTGTACCTCGATCGGTTACAACTTCTTTAGGAGCTCCAAATTTACAAACAAAGTTTTCAACAAAAGTTCTAGCAACTGTTGCACTTTCTTGGTTTTCCATGGGAGCTACAATCAAAATCTTGTTAAATCATCTTGTATCACAAGTCCACAATTGTTTCCATTATTAGAAATTGGTAACATAACCACATCCATATAAACTTTATCAAAGGGTTCATACGATGTTGTCGTAATTTTCATTGGCATCTTATTTGCTGGCCATATTTTATTCTTTTGACAAGAATCACATTGCTTTACATAATTCAAAACATCTCTTCGCATATTTTCCCATGTAAATAAAGGACTCATTCTTTTAATCATTCGTTTACTTCCGACGTGACCACCCAACGGTGCGTCGTGAAAATCGTTAAGCACTTGATCTCTGTCTTCTGGCTTTACATAAATTCGTTCATTTTCTGTTGCATATAGTGTAAATGACTTTGAAAGTTTCATTGCAAAAAATCGTAATAAGTTTAGTTCCAACTCTGTTTTGAATATTCTATGAGAAATAATTTGTATAACTGATGCATCTTTAGCAAAATCAGGATAATCTTTAAAGCTTTTAAATAAACCATCGAAAAATTCTTTATTCTTAACTACTGAACGATATGTTCCATTCAAAATTAAACCCCAAATTTTCTTTTGCGGGAATACAAAGATATTTTCATTGGTGTAATCCTTCATACCATGTGGAAGGTCAATGTATTTACTCAATTCTTTGTGTACCGTAACACTGTTTAATATCATAAATGTAGCTTCGGCTTGTTCAAATGGTATATTTTTTTTTAGAAAATTTTTAAACGTTAAATTCGATATCTGTATCTTGGAAATCCTTGTAGGTAAATGTTTTATCATTGCTATCATCGTCATTATCAAAATTTATGTCAATTTGTTGAAGTCCATTCATATTATTGTTTCAATTAGTGTTGTTTCTAGATAAATTCTTTCTGTTTGAAGTATTTGTTGAGTTTTGATTATCTGAAATATTTTGTCTATTTTGTTTTGCTTGTTGACGAGTTGTAATTGCTGCTAATATTGATGCTTGTTTATCATCATCTTCATTATTTAAACGTGAAAGAAAATCTGCCCCTACATTTTCCTTTCCTTGCTTGTAACGAATTTCACATCCAATGCCTTGGATTTTCAAACGAAGTTTTGTCAACGTTGGTGAAGTTTCCTTCAAATGCCATAACGGTCTATGATCTGTGTAAACGATAAAATCTTGATTGTAAATAAAATGTTTGAAGTGATCTACTGCCCAAACAATAGCAAGTAGTTCCTTTTCAATAGTAAAATAATTTCTCTCAGCCCCGATAAGCGCACGACTTGCGTAAGCGATGGGGTGATCATTTGACTTCTCATTAGTAAGAACTGCTCCGATAGCATAATCGCTAGCATCAGTTGTCAAAACAAATTTGTCATTGTAGTTCGGTCTAACTAAAACTGGTTGTGAAATTAAATAATTCTTTAATTCTTCAAAAGCATTTTCACATTCTTGTGTCCAAATAAATTTCACATTTTTCTTTAATAATGCATTAAGTATTTTCACTTGTTGGTCGAATCCCTTCTTCACTAATAATATGACCTAAATATCTGACTTCTTTGTGTAAAATTTTACATTTTGATGGTTCAACTTTTAAATTATTTTCATGTAATGCATTCAAAACTTTATATAAATTTTCATTGTGTTCTTCGATAGTTCTACCGAATATAATAATATCATCCAAGTATACAAACGCATTAACTGGTTGTATTTCATAAATAAGTGTGAATGTAAATTTTTGAAATGTTGATGGACTATTTTTCAGTCCCATTGGCATTCATAAAAATTCATAATGTCCTAAAAATGTTGAAAAAGCGGTTTTTTTGCAGCATCCTTTGGGTTAATTGGGATTTGATAAAATCCTGATTTCAAGTCAATGGTTGAGAAATATCGAGCTTCTCCAATAATGTCCAAAATTTCGCTAATAAGCGGTATAGGATACACAAATGGTTTAGTAATTGTATTTAGGTCTCCAAATTCGCCATCTTTAAGCGTGTTTTTAACTATTTACATCAAATTTCGGTATAACTTTTGTTTACTCACCCTAAACTGCCAGATTTCCATGGTCGTCTTCTTGGGTGTTCGATGCGGCCGAATTTCGTCTCCAGTTGATCCAGATGATCTCGTCATTGTTGAATCCCTAGTGTTGTCCATCGTTGGCCGGTTTTGAAATTTTCGATGCTTCTGCCATTGGTTGAGCTCGTTTTGGTTCCATCTCGCACTGCTGCACATTTGCTTCCATCTTAGAATTCCTCACATAACATTTTCTTCAATTTAACGTTTTTTTTTTAACACTATTTTAACTGTTTGTTACTTCGCGAAATCATTTTGTTCATTAACTTTCACACATAGTCACATTTTCAACTCTCGGTTTTGTCCAATCATAATGGCGATTCCAAACACACACAGCGTTGCTTTCCGCTAGTCACCACCTGAACGGCCCGAGCGGTTTAGGCTTTCAGGATTTTTGTGATATTTACTTGTAGAGTCAAAACAGATCAGTAAACATCACTTATCTGTATATTACACTTTTTGAAGATTACATTTTTGCGGTAACACTTTCAACTTCTACGCGCACGATCACATCACTCAACTTTTTGTTGCTAATTTCATTAAGACTTTCGTCGAGCCAATTCTCTACGTCGAAGCCAGACTTGTCCTCCAGACCTCTGCGCCGAGCCATGCCAGACCCCGAACTCCTAAGTCCCGGGTGGACTCTTCACGGCAGCTAAGTCCCGGCGGACTCTTCACGGCGGCTAAGTCCCGGCGGACTCTTCACAGCGGCTAAGTCCCGGCGGACTGCGGCCTCCACCGCTAAGTCCGGCTGGACTGGGGCCTCTGCTACTGGTGGCTGCTGGCGGGTCTGGCTGGTCAGGGGCGTCTTCTGGAACTGGAACTGGACTGGAGTTGAGCTGGCTGGAACTGACTGGAACTAATTCTGGAAACTAACTGCCCTCCTCAAGAATTTTGGGGTTTTTATAGTCAGTCCCCGAAAACTCTACTAAATTTTGTTCTACTAAAAGTTGTCCGTTCCGATGAGAAGCATCGATGAACCTCATGAATTAAATCGTGCAGACCTCTGCAATTCTTCATGACTTTCCGTATGGTGTAGTGAGTACACCTCAAAATCGGAAGTCATGGGTTCGAACCATTGTCGTGAAACTTTAAATTATGTTATTGGAATATCAAAATTATGTTCCTCAAACATTCTCAAAAATGTTGGTCAATAATGAGAAGGTCGAATTCTCCATTGAACAAACATGCCAATGAATTTGGTTAAGCCACACCCTCAATTTCCCCTGTGAAATAACATCGCACATTCATAATTGAAAGCTTAACCATTTTATTGATTGCCTAATAATTGGCGAAATTTAATAAAGGGCTTTTCAGGTGAGGATGACTCATGATCCACACCTGTACATAAGCTTAATTATTTGTCGCGCAACGCGAGTCGACGGGTAAAATTATTTATGCTTGCGTAAGCGCGCATGGTCAGAACTGTGGTGAGGTTCGAAAAATGGGCAAATTTAATGATTTAAATTTGAGGTCGCTGCAAGATGCACCAATGCTAGGGGGCATAGCCTAATGGAAGCTCTGGCAAAACTGGACGTTAGGCTGGCGAATTGTGGAACCAGCAGTACCTTCCGCAAAGACGGTCGTGAGTCCATTATCGACGTTACGTTCTGTAGCCCGCGACTGGCGGCCGACATGAACTGGAGGGCGGCCGACATGAACTGGAGGGTGAGTGAGGACTATACCCATAGCGATCACCAAGCGATCCGGTACAGCATCGGGAGACGAGCCCCCGTACCAGAAAGGAGCAACCGGTCCTACGGAAGGAAATGGAAGCTGCAGTACTTCGACGAGGGTCTCTTCGTGGAAGCGCTCCATTGGTGTGATGGTCCCCAAGACTTGAGTGCCGACGTGCTAACAGCACAACTAGTGACAGCATGCGACACAACCATGCCGCGGAGACTGGAGCCAAGGAATGAAGAACTCGGTACCCTTCGAGCAAGTTGCCTCAGTGCCAGAAGACGAGTCCAGAGAGCAAGATCCGAAGCAACTAGAGAGGAGTGCAGAGAGGAGTATCGGTCTGCAAAGGCCGCGCTCAAGAAAGCGATCAAATGCAGCAAGACAAACTGTTCAAGGAGTTATGCCAAGACGCTGATGCAAACCCTTGGGGGAGCGCATATCGTGTCGCGATGGCTAAGATCAGAGGCCCATAGATGGTGGCTGAAACGTGTCCCGACAAGCTGAAGGTCATTGTGGAAGGGCTCTTCCCAACACATGATCCAACGACCTGGCCTCCTACACCGTACAACGACGAGGGGGTAGCAACGCAGAAGGTCATCTGATCACCAACGAAGAACTTGTGGCAGTAGCGGAAAGATTGAAGGTGAAGAAAGCACCCGGCCCGGATGGAATCCCGAATTTCGCCCTGAAATCGGCGGTTCAAGCATTCCCAGACAGGTTTCGAACAGTCCTGCAGAAATGCCTGGACGAAGGACACTTCCCCGACCCGTGGAAGGTTCAAAAGCTCGTGTTGCTGCCAAAGCCAGGCAAACCACCGGGGGACCCATCATCGTATAGGCCTATATGTTTGCTGGACACCCTCGGAAAGCTTCTGGAACGGATCATCCTTAACCGGTTGACCAAGTACACGGAGAGCGAGCATGGTTTAGCAGCGAGGCAGTTCGGCTTCCGTAAAGGGAGATCCACGGTGGACGCCATCCGGAAAGTGGTCGAGAAAGCCGACGAAGCGCGGAAGAAAAAACGCAGAGGGAACCGTTGCTGCGCAATAGTCACGATTGACGTCAAGAACGCGTTCAATAGTGCGAGGCCAATAGGCCATAGCAGCAGCGCTGCACAAAATGAAGGTGCCTGACTATTTGTGCATGATCTTGAAGAGCTACTTCGAGAACCGCGTGCTGGTCTACGACACTGTCGATGGACAAAAAACCGTTGTTGTTACCGCGGGAGTTCCACAGGGTTCTATTCTGGGTTCAGCACTGTGGAACGGAATGTATGACGGAGTGTTGACGCTGGGGCTACCCAACGGCGTGGAGATCGTTGGCTTTGCAGACGACATAGTGCTGACGGTAACCGGCGAAAATGTCGAGGAGGTCGAAATTCTGGCTACGGAGGCCATTGCAATGATCGAGAACTGGATGCTCGAGGTGAAGCTGCGGATCGCTCACCACAAGACGGAGATGATACTGGTTAGTAACCACAAAAAGGTGCAGCAGGCCCAGATACACGTTGGGGTACACGTAGTGCACTCGAAGAGAGCGCTCAAGTACCTCGGGGTGATGGTGGATGACCGGCTGAACTTCAACAGCCACGTCGATTACGCCTGCGAGAGACGGCGAAGGCGATCATGGCACTGTCGAGGATGATGCCGAACAACGCTGGACCCAGAAGCAGTAGGCGCCGTCTCTTGGCAAGTGTCGCGACGTCCATACGGGGACGAAGCGAAATCGAGCGCTGCTCGACAGAACGCAGAGACTGATGGCCATGCGGGTTGCAAGCATCGCCAAGTGGAATGCGGTCGTCGGAGCGGTGACGCAGATCACTTCGGCTCTTCAGCGGAAATGGAGAGACGATCAGAGGAGGAACGACTAGGAGCCTAGTCGAAAATCCACGAGTGTGGCTGTGAAGGAGAGCACGTTATGATGGTCGGCTCTACCAAATCGGTACACGTCTCGATGGTCACAGGAGTCGAGAACCCACGAGTGTGGCTGTGAAGGAGAGCACGTTATGACGGTTGGCTCTACCAAATCGGTACACGTCTCGATGGTCCAAGGAGAGGGCTGCATTTGACTAGCCGATCAAAAGCAACGCGATTCTTGGGCGCGGTTAAACCCTCGCATGGACTCATATGTATGTGGAACAGGAAATGGTTCTAGTACCCGGCATGGATACTGTAAGTAGACTAGTGCAGAAAATGCAACGCCTCCCCCCCGAAGTTATACCGAAAGGTGGTCCCGGGAGGAAAAGGGCACGGCGTTCAAGGACTGGTTCAGTGGGTCGTGAAATTCATTGTTTCCCAACCCCACACTACCTGAGAAATTAATTCTCAGGTGTCTGGTAGCAGATTCCGACCTTATAAAACACACACACACACACACACACACACACACACACACACACACACACACACACACACACACACTTCATCTACCGAATCACTCACAAAATCATACGACACATTAAGCTGTTTTCTTTCCTGTTTCAGATGATTGTACAACACCTTCTCCAGCTGACTGCGTGAGCCATCCAGAGGCAACTTGCGGATGTGCAACTCATGACTGAACTCATCAATCGTCAGGTGCGATGCATTCATGCCATAATACTGCGACAGCATATGTTTCACCTCCATTATGGTATAGTTTAGAAACCAAACAATTAAAATTTAAAAAGAAATACTACAAATTGGAAAATCTAAAATTTATTCACGATTCCTAGAAGCAATCAAGCGCAAGTGAAAATTGAAAAATAGTGCCTAAGTATCACAGAAGTAATCAATTAGAAAATCCTAGAAAATCAAACAAATTGTACAGGGTACAAAAATTTAACGAAAATAAACGACTGTTTCCGTCTGGTGTTTTATTTGTCCTGCCAAGGACTGCACTTATTGAGTAAAGAACTCCGGATTTTTCCAATAATAATAAGTTGAGTAAGTATGAACAATTCTCCGACTTATTCTGTTCAATTTGTGTCTTTCCATTGTTGGTAGTCTTCCTCCTTAAAACGTCTTCAACACCCCTCAATTACTAAATGATCTTGTTTAATTTAGCCACTCAAAGTAGCGTAAAGTTTTTGCAAGTTGAGCTAGGGGAATTATACCCTTTTTCAGCCTATTTCTATTATCGGCCTATCAGCACTTTGATCATAAATCCCAGCTTTCATAATGTGTTTTTGACTGTTTCAAAGTAATAAATAGCTCAAATAAAAGTGAGCAAGCAACTCTTCATTATTGATACATCTGAAATTGTTGATTTAATAGCGGAAAACGGCAAAAGTGATGAGAATTGGTCGAACGGCTTAGAGTGATTAAAATGGGTATATTTCCCCTAGTATAGTTGCGGAAGTTTTACCAAAGAATCTGTCGACCTCTTATTAATGCAGCATTTTCCCGAGCCTGAATAAGCTAAGCTATTCTTGTTGGGCACCAAGTATAACAACTGGTGTTCACTCCCAGTCCACACTCGAAGTGAACACACACTTAAAGAGATGTGCTTCCGGTGTCAGGGCGTACACAACCGATGGGACTCTCCCTTAAAATACCCAGGGTCGGCGTGACGCTCGAGTTTAATCAAAAGCCAAGAAAACACTGCGAATGACTAAGGGAAACTACATTTATTCTTCGCGTACAGTCGACGATTCATTCCGGGAATCCCTTCCAAACTTCCACTAGCTCACACGTCCCGTCCCACTTCCTTATCAACTACTCCTACCTCACACGTCCTCTTCCTCTCTTCGCACTTCCGGTGCACGCGCTCGGGGCCCCGTTCTCGCCGCTTTGCCGTCGTCGCTGCTCCTTCCTGCTGTCGTCGGCGCTCTGCCAAGGGGGTGGTATTTTACCATCCATTTTGGTATCTGTTATTTGCGCAAGAAATAGCAAAATTTGGTATTTTCATACCATTTTTAGTGCAACAGTTGCAGTTAGTGAAAAAACGGAAATGATCCATATACAACAGCCAAATCTACTCACCTGATGATTCCTTGTTGTTCTTAGTGATATTCTTCACCACATCGAATGCATTTGTCGTTGATGAACGGCCTGTGCTTGAAGTTCTTGACGATTCTAAAAAATAACAAGATTGAAAAATAAGTGTTATTAAAATGAAACTGGATTGAAATTCACCAAAATTCAATAAAATGACGATTAACTCGTTTTTCAAAGTATTTGGTTATCCCAACTTAGACAAATTTTAACGTTTTAAAAAAAATCTTAGTGGGTATATAAAAAAATTGAAAATCAGCTTTAACATTTTTGGATTTCAAGTCATTTTAGCGCAAAACTAATTATCTCATCAAAATTTATTAAAAAAAATCCCATAGTTTCAGAGGAATTAATTGAAACCTTTCAATACCAAAATAATACCAAAATGTGGCATCCTAACTTAGAAATTTTTCCACAATTTCAAGTCATTTCTTTAGGGGGTATATCAAAAATGCTTGCAATCAAGTTTAAAATTTCCGGTTTTCAATGAAAGCATTCACTTTGAGACATCATTTTAGTGCAAAATTAATTATTTTGTCAAAATTGGTCAACATTTTCCCATAGTTTCAGAGGAATTTGATAAAACACTTTAAAACCAAAATAATACCAAAATGTGCCATCCTGACTTAGAAAATTTTCCACAATTTCTAGTCATTTCTTTAGGGGGTATATCAAAAATGTTTAAAATCAAGTTTGAAATTTTCGGTTTTCAATGAAAGCATTCGCTTTGAGACATCATTTTAGCGCAAAATTATTTATTTTGTCAAAATTGGTCAAAATTTTCCCATAGTTTCAGAGGAATTTGATAAAATACTGTAATACCAAAAGAATACCAAAATGTGGTGTTCGACCATTGACAAATTCTGCAATTTAGCAATATCAAAACAATACCTCAAATTGGTATGATAGCACATTTTGCTCTTGCATAATCCTTAAGACAAATTTTAAAGGGTCCTGGAATAACAAAATTTGGTATTGATACCAGAGAAAGGTATTATTACGCATTTCCCTTGTTATTTACCCATGCTCAGGATATTCCGAGTGTCCCCAAGTGGCCACTGGTAACCGGTACCAAATTTGCTACAATGGTTCAGCGAACAACGGCATGACCGTAGATTGACATATCTTTCAATTGTCGGATGGTAGGGGTTCTCTCATATTCCGGAAGTGTCCCCAAGGGGCCACTGGTAACCGGTTCCAGATTGGCCAGGATGGCTCAGCAAACAATGGCATGACCGTAGATTGACATATCTTTCAATTTCATGAAGTTTCATATGTCGAATAATAGGATTTATCTCATATTCCGAGTGTTCCCAAGGGGCCACCGGTAACCGGAGCGTATGACTCGTATTTTTAAAGATTATGTATAGTTTATTATGCATTAATCCATAACTAAATCTAATAATACATATGAGAGCCGGTTTGCCGGAAAATTTGTTCCTTTGGAATCGATTCCCAGGAACCAAAGTGGCCAAATCGGGTCCGCATAGCACAGGTGCATTTCTAGACATCCATATCTTTCATTTGCGTCCAAAAGAACGAAAATCGGTTGCAAAATGGATTTTTGCCAGCACTTTCTATTCCGAGGTCATATAGACCCCTTAACACCTTTAATATTGGGGTCCGTTTCGGCCTTTTTGAAAATTAAATTTGCCATAACTTTTGCTTTATACATGGTACGATCTTTCAATTGAGGGGGTAGGCGTGGCTGAATGGTTACGCTGTTCGCTTTGTAAGCGGAAGGTTCTGGGTTCGATTCCCATCTGCTCCTATCGAGAAATTATGGAAAGGAGGAATTCTGAACAATTCATTAGATCGCGGCGGGGTTCGATCCACCGTCCTTTGGGTCAGCAGACAAAAATGCTAACCACCAGACCATCGAGGCTTAGTTGACTAGAAGGATTAGGAATGCTATAAGAATACAAGAAACTTGATTGTAATCTGTGTACCTAAGAACAGGAAATGCAATATTGAATGCAAGTTGAATTCAAGGACACTTACTGGTTGCATAATTGTTAGGCGAATATTGAACATTCAACACGACCAGAATTCACCACAAAAAGCTCGGTGAACCGAATTGGAAAGCTTCCAAAATGAATCCAAGAACATACGAAGAATTAAGGACTATAAATAGATTTGACCGGCCGCATCACTTACCACGGTGAATCCTGGCTTCATACCCATCTTACTAACACCCTCAAACCTCACGTGATACTTTGTCGGAGACGCAGCCGATTTAGCGGTCTTCATCACTATCACTATCACTATCGGACTAAAATTACTATCCACTTCCTCGTGTCTTACCACTGGTCGTGGCCGGCGCTGTGATTGGCTAGCATGATAGGGACATTTGAAAGTTGCGAAATGGTGATGATTGGTTCCTACTCTTCATCTGTGGTCCACGGAGCAATTCTTGGCGGTCCTGGTCAATAACAGAGTAGCAACTACGGGTAGACACCAATGCTATGCTATACATGGTACGATCTTTCAATTTCATGAAGTTTGATATGTCAGATGATAGGGTTTTGTCTCATATTCCGGAAGTGTCCTCAAGGCGCTACCGGTAACCGGTTCCAGATTGGCCAGGATGGGTCAACGAACAACGGCATGATCGTAGATTGGCATATCTTTAAATTTCATGAAGTTTGATATGTCGGATGATAGGGATTCTCGCATATTCCGGATGTGTCCCCAAGGTGCCACCGGTAACCGGTTCCAGATTGGCCAGGATGGCTCAGCGATTAACGGCATTATCCAAGATGGATATATCTTTCAATTTCATGAAGTTTGATATGCAACATGATGGGTTTCAACAAAAACATCAAATTGCTCGTTCATCTGGTACCCGGGAACCGGTCCCAGGTTACCCGGAAGTGGCCACTAACACTCCAGAGTGGTTCTGGCAATCGTGTATTGTGTTTTTAGTAAGTTTTATGGATCAATTTCAAGTATCATGAGAGTATTGGTATCACATATACGTGAAAAACAGTAAAATATGAACTTTTTGGATGTTCCGGAACCGGTAGGTCACCTGGCCGTGATATTAATATTTGTGTCGAATGAACCCGGAGCATCCTGATTGGTTGAAATTTGCCAGAAATACAGGTCGTCAAAGTTGGGGTCTCAAAAGGGCCTTTTTTCGGTTGTAGCCGATTCCCGGTGGCCACAGTGACCAAATCCGGTTTTCCAGATCGGTTTCGGAAAGGGGACGTTCTATGCTTTCATTTGTGACCAAAAGAACCGGAATCGGTCAAAAACTGGATTTTTGACGATATTTTAAAGTGGGAGGGTATGTTTTTGTTGTTCACTAGTGGCAAAAGTGCGACTTTAAAACATATTTTTGGGAGGTTTGGAATAGGGACGTGGCGTTACATCGTGCTGCCATCTGGTTTTTTAAGCGCAAAAGTGGAAAAGTGCTGAGTCATCGTCTAAAAATAGACGGCGTCCTATCTCGCCCAGCAAAATGAAGTCGATAAAGTAGTCGGTTTCGATGAGAAAAAGTGGAAAACGTGGTCTAAAAATAGCGACGCCATCCCCCTATGGGGGTTCGGGGAATTTCATCGGGCCGATGAAAATGGTTGAATGAGCAGTAGGGTGGTCCAAATCCGGACTTTTTTGGGGCTACCCCCGGAAATCAAAGATTGACCCATCACTAGGCTAAATTCCAAATTTGAGCTAATTCTGACCACGGGAACCCCTCCCTCCAATCGCTTAAAGTTTGTATGGGAAAAATCGTCAAAATGTATGGAGAAAAGCAACTGTTTTACTTTTTTACCTGTGGAAGGCGCCATAATCATCCGATTCTTACCATTTCTCAAATGTAGAACCTTCATTAAATTTAGAACAACTTTCCCGAAGCCACCATATTTTTAGGATTTTTTTCCGCGAAGTTATTAGCGCCCAAAACTGACCCTTTTTGCGCGGCCAGCTGTAAGGGGCTACCTAACAACGATGTTTATTTCCAATTCGTACATGCACGTGCTCTCTCTCAGGTTCAAACTCTCTCACGAGCTTGTTCGCCTGCCTGCCTGCCTGTTTACCAACAAGCGCGCGCTGTTTCTCTGCTTGGACTTTTGTCATCGTCGTCGTTTTCGTATACTATCCGCTGCGCTGCGTTCTTGACATGTTCATTATAATGTGTGTGTGTGTGTGTGTGTGTGTGTGTTTTTTTTAACAAGGTCGGAATCTTTTATCAGACACCTGAGAATTCATTTCTCAGGTAGTGTGGGGTTGGGAAAACAAAAGAGTTTTCCCGACCCACTTAAACAAGTCCTTGAACGCCGTGCCCTTTTCCCCCCGGGACCACCTTTCGGTATAACTTCGGGGGGAGGCGTTGCATTTTCTGCACTAGTCTACTTACAGGATCCATGCCGGGTGCTAGAACCATTTCCTGCTCTACATACATATGAGTCCATGCGAGGGTTTAACCGCGCCCAAGAATCGCGTTGCTTTTGATCGGCTAGTCATATGCAGCCCTCTCCTTGGACCATCGAGACGTGTACCGATTTGGTAGAGCCAACCGTCATAACGTGCTCTCCTTCACAGCCACACTCGTGGGTTCTCGAATCCTGTGACCATCGAGACGTGTACCGATTCGGTAGAGCCGACCATCATAACGTGCTCTCCTTCACAGCCACACTCGTGGGTATTCGACTAGGCTCCTAGTCGTTCCTCCTCTGATCGTCTCTCCATTTCCGCTGGAGAGCCGAAGTGATCTGCGTCACCGCTCCGACGACCGCATTCCACTTGGCGATGTCGCTGCACATTCTTCGCACCACATTATCCGGGCTGGTGTCCGCTCCGATAATGGCCAGCATTTCGCTTCGCGCTGCCTCGAAGCGAGGGCAGCTGAACACCACGTGCTCCGGTGTTTCCTCGCAATCGACGCAGTCCGGACAGAGAGGGGACTCTGCATGTCCAAACCTGTGCAGGTACTTCCTGAAGCAGTCATGGCCCGACAGGAACTGTGTGAGGTGGAAGGTGACCTCTCCATGCCTTCTGCTCACCCACGTGGATACGGACGGGATAAGCCGATGCGTCCATCTACCTTTCTCCGTGGTGTCCCACTCACGTTGCCACCTTGCCAGCGATTCGGCTTTCGCAGCTTCCCGGATACCTCTCGTGCCTCTCCGGGTGTAGCGCACGGTGTCCTCCTCCAATGTGATGCCGATGGGGATCATTCCGGCTATGACGCCAACTGCTTCCGACGAAATGGTCCTGTACGCGCTTGCAACCCGCATGGCCATCAGTCTCTGCGTTCTGTCGAGCAGCGCTCGATTTCGCTTCGTCCCCAGCGCCGTCCACCATACCGGTCCGCCGTACCTAAGTATGGACGTCGCGACACTTGCCAAGAAGCGGCGCCTACTGCTCCTGGGTCCAGCGTTGTTCGGCATAATCCTCGACAGTGCCATGATCGCCTTAGCCGCCTTCTCGCAGGCGTAATCGACGTGGCTGTTGAAGTTCAGCCGGTCATCCACCATCACCCCGAGGTACTTGAGCGCTCTCTTCGAGTGCACGACGTGTTCTCCAACGTGTATCTGGGCCTGCTGCACCTTTTTGTGGTTACTAACCAGTATCATCTCCGTCTTGTGGTGAGCGATCCGCAGCTTCACCTCGAGCATCCAGTTCTCGATCATTGCGATTGCCTCCATAGCCAGCACTTCGACCTCCTCGACATTTTCGCCGGTTACCGTCAGCACTATGTCGTCTGCAAAGCCAACAATCTCTACGCCGTTGGGTAGCCCCAGTGTCAACACTCCGTCATACATTCCGTTCCACAGTGCTGAACCCAAAATGGATCCCTGCGGAACTCCCGCGGTAACAACAACGGTTTTTGTCCATCGGCAGTGTCGTAGACCAGCACGCGGTTCTCGAAGTAGCTCTTCAAGATCATGCACAAATAGTCAGGCACCTTCATTTTGTGCAGCGCTGCTGCTATGGCCGCCCAGCTCGCACTGTTGAACGCGTTCTTGACGTCAATCGTGACTATTGCGCAGCAGCGGTTCCTCTGCGTTTTTTCCTTCGCGCTTCGTCGGCTTTCTCGACCACTTTCCGGATGGCGTCCACCGTGGATCTCCCTTTACGGAAGCCGAACTGCCTCGCTGCTAAGCCATGCTCGCTCTCCGTGTACTTGGTCAACCGGTTAAGGATGATCCGTTCCAGAAGCTTTCCGAGGGTGTCCAGCAAACATATAGGCCTATACGATGATGGGTCCCCCGGTGGTTTGCCTGGCTTTGGCAGCAACACGAGCTTTTGAACCTTCCACGGGTCGGGGAAGTGTCCTTCGTCGAGGCATTTCTGCAGAACTGTTCGAAACCTGTCCGGGAGTGCTTGAACCGCCGATTTCAGGGCGAAATTCGGGATTCCATCCGGGCCGGGAGCTTTCTTCACCTTCAATCTTTCCGCTACTGCCACAAGTTCTTCGTTGGTGATCAGATGACCTTCGGCGTTGCTACCCCCTTCGTCGTTGTACGGTGTAGGAGGTCATGTCGTTGGGTCATGTCTTGGGAAGAGCCCTTCCACAATGACCTTCAGCTTGTCGGGACACGTTTCAGCCACCATCGATGGGCCTCTGATCTTCGCCATCGCGACACGATATGCGCTCCCCCAAGGGTTTGCATCAGCGTCTTGGCATTACTCCTTGAAGCAGTTTGTCTTGCTGCATTTGATCGCTTTCTTGAGCGCGGCCTTTGCAGATCGGTACTCCTCTCTGCACTCCTCTCTAGTTGCTTCGGATCTTGCTCTCTGGACTCGTCTTCTGGCGCTGAGGCAACTTGCCCGAAGGGTACCGAGTTCTTCATTCCACCAGTAGGCTGGACGACGACAGTTCCTTGGCTCCAGTCTCCGCGGCATGGTTGTGTCGCATGCTGTCACCAGTTGTGCTGTTAGCACGTCGGCACTCAAGTCTTGGGGACCATCACACCAATAGAGCGCTTCCACGAAGAGACCCTCGTCGAAGTACTGCAGCTTCCATTTCCTTCCGTAGGACCGGCTGCTCCTATCTGGTACAGGGGCTCGTCTCCCGATGCTGTACCGGATCGCTTGGTGATCGCTATGGGTATAGTCCTCACTCACCCTCCAGTTCATGTCGGCCGCCAGTCGCGGGCTACAGAACGTAACGTCGATAATGGACTCACGACCGTCTTTGCGGAAGGTACTGCTGGTTCCGCGATTCGCCAGCCTAACGTCTAGCTTTGCCAGAGCTTCCATTAGGCTATGCCCCTAGCATTGGTGCATCTGCTACCCCACTCGACCGCCCACGCGTTGAAGTCACCTCCGATAACGATCGGGCTTCGTCCGATCAGTTCATCGGTCAGACTATCCAGCATCTGCTGAAACTGCTCCAAGGTCCATCTTGGGGAGCATAGCAGCTACAGAAGAAGGTTCCGTTTACTTTGGCGATCACGAATCCTTCAAACGCCCTCGAGACCACTTCCTGTATGGGGTACCGCCCCATCACGTGTATCGCCGCCATTCTTGCTGTATCCGCGGCCCAGTTTCCGTTGTCGTGTGGAACTCGGTACGGTTCTGCAATAATTGCCACGTCACACCCCGTCTCCGCGGTCGACTGCCACAGCAGTTGCTGTGCAGTGTCACAGTGATTGAGGTTCACCTGGGACACCTCCATTACTTTTTGCCCGAGGCCAGCTTCTTGTACACCGGGCAATTAAAGCCACCCGTCGCATGGCTATTGCCGTCGCCTTCTTTACAGAGCACGCACTTTGGCTGATTTTTGCAGTCTCTTGCCATGTGGCCTTCTCTACCACACCTTCTGCAACTGTTGGTCCGATCGGGACCGTCGCAATTTCTCGCCTGGTGGCCGAAACCCATACAGCGGAAACACCTCGTCATCTGCTGGGTCATTCGAGGAACAGGCCTCAGTGGGCACACCGACCACCCTACTTTGACCTTGCCGGTTTCCAGCAGCTTAGAAGGCGTCGATAGTCGGATCGACGCCATTTGCGTGCCGCCGTAGGCTTTCCTCAACCGGATTGCCATCGGTGTCGTACGGTCATCCAGAAGAACGATCAGCGCATCTTCTAGCTCTTCCTCCGCCGTGATCTCGTCCAGGTTCCTGCACTCGATCGTTGTCTCCGGCGATAGCGCTCTTACCTTCGACTCGTAGCCTACGGCTTTCTCGACGAGGGACTTAAAAGCTGAGCTCTTGACCGCGGGATCATTCTTCAGCTCAAAAAGCATCGCTCCGGTTTGGGTGCGCCTGGTTTTAACCACGTTCTCGCCAAGCTCCTTGAGTTCCGGATCGGTTCGTACTTTCCGGAGGAGGTCTGCGTACGACGTACCTTCCTTCACCTCGACCACCAATGCCTCGCCTTTGTTACGCTCCCTGCGAAACTTGGGTTTTTGGGTGTCCTCGTTCTGCTTCCCTTTTTTCTTCCGCTTCTTTTTCTTGACCTTCTCCCATTCCTCCTCCTTCCCTGGGTCTGGTTCTGGCTCCTTCGCTGGGTCCGGACTGTCTCCATTCCCCTGCTTCTGCTTCTTTGCGTCCTCCTCCTCTCCAGGCGTTTCCCTGTCCCTTTTTGTGCTTGGGCCGGGCGGCGTTTTCGGTTCTTTATCCCGTAGCTTTTCCTCCTCCAGTTTTGCGTTCAGCGTTTCTTCGGCTCTTTCAGCTCTGAGCTTCAGTGAATTCCGCATCACCACCAGCGAGCTGTTTTCGCGCTCTGCGGCATTCATGGCTGCCTTGACTCCATTCACCATCTGCTTGATTCTGGTGTGGACGTTGTTTTTGTCCTTGATGAAATCATAGAGTTCGTTGACCCTCCTTCTGACCTCCTGCAACGCGGTCCTTCCGAGCAGGACTCCGTCCTGAGGGGTACTGCCGGCGAAGTTCAACAAGGATGACTTGGGAGTCTCCTCTCCAATTACTCCTATCTGCTGACTCGAAGCAGCCGCCTGGTTCAACACTGGGGATCTCAACACCTTCCCGCTTCCACGGAACGCGCTCGCCACTCCGCCTGCTGTGTCGCCGCCGTTTGACTCGCCTCCTGCCATTTCGACGTTTGCGTCCTCTTCTACCTCCGTGTTTTCCGATGCTTGGGGCGCATCGGGACCCTTTTGTTGGTTTGTTTCACTTGTCTTCATTTTGAATCCCACGAGTCGCTAGGGAAATACGGTCCGCTGTGCCAGTGCCCTGCCGTGACGCAGTAAGGGCAAATTACGTGTGGGGTGCGCCCCTGTGCCCCACAGGCTCCGTTATCGACTGGGAATTTGTTGAACCCCCCCAGCCATGCATCCCTCGACACGGGTCACGTCACATCTTGGATTCGGGGGTTTGGTGAGGTTTTGGGCTAAAACACTTATAGCGGCGTTCGATCGCTTGACAGAGGTGTTTACGGACCCATGTGGTTTTTTCGAAGAAATTAAACAGTGCCCTTGTTCAATTCCGCCACGTCCTAGACATCCTCCCGCTGCTGGTCCGGGGGCGATGCAATGAATGTATGCAATCGCCGACAGCTATCCGCCTACTGCAACCCGCCCGGTAGCTGGCAGCTAAGCTCTGTAACCGTTGGTCACAACCCTTGACGAATTACCTCTTCAACTTCAGTAGTCCCTTCACATTTCACTACACTATACAGTAGTGAGGGGGCTAATTTTACTAGTGTTAGCGAGGCTGAAGCCCACCAATTTCCCAGGGTGGGGATTATGTAAACGTCCAGGTGACATAAGGAAATTGGTGGGAAAACGGACTCGGGAAAACTAACAAGGAGCCGATTTTGGGGAAAAATCGGCCTCTTCTAATCAGGTGTCCGAGTGGACAAGACGTGCTCTTCGGTGTGTTGGTCGTCAATTGCCGCACACAAGGCGGGACCCGGAGGTTCCGCGAGCGCGCGTCCATCTCGGTTTGGTCGGCCTGGGCATCGTAAGTCCAGTATGGCATTTGCCCACGTCTAACCGTAACAGGACCACCCCCGTCGTCTGGCGCCTCCCCGCGCCATCAAAGCCAAGGACGACACCCTCAGGCCGCTGGCCTTAACCGCTAAGGAGGGACCCCTCTCGGCGAGCCCAAATCGGTGGACTCCGGGGCTTGCCGATTCGACAAGGAGGGAAGACACCTGCCCGCAACGAAGCCAGCAACGCCTGCTGGTCGTCCATCCACATCCGGCACGGAAGCCGAAGCCGAAGACGGCCCGAAGGCCGCAGTACGAAGCTGCATCCGGCAACGAAGACCGGAGATCGCAGCTGGGGAACAACCGCCATCGCCGAAGCCAGCAAGCCAAGAACCCCCAACCGTGGGACGGAACGAAGCCGCAGAGTGGTAGCGCCGAAGCTCCTCTGGCGGCGAACATCCGGCGAGATCCAGCTGAGCTGCATGGTAAGGTTGCCCCTGAACTACCCACACCAAACACCCCACACCCACACTCACACCATTCCGCAATAAAGTGCTGTTTTTGAAGTTGAAATTCGTAGTGTTTTCTGTTTGTTCACCGTCTCCCTTGAATCACCCAGTAGCTTGCCGACCCTGGGACTACCCGGTCCGAGTCATGCTCTACGCTGTGCGAAGCCAATACTTTCAATTGGCTCCCAGCTCAAATCCGCGAAAGGTGATCAAGGTTGATGGAGTCAAGCAGAAAAACCTAAGGGTTTTTCCAACGGGAGGTGGCAGGAATCCGAGTAAACTCGGTTGGTCACTGTCCACTTACCCTAGCGAAAATAATGTGAAAAAGCATTACGGTCCTATTGGAATGAGGATCTTGCGCGCTTTCCAAAATCGTTTTTGGCACGACTCAGTTCGTCGATTTTGGTCAGCAGCGAGTTTTATAACTTTTATGCTGCGTGTACATAATGTTTATAACGTCCTTTTGTGTCTACTACACGACAATCATGCAGCAGCATTCAATGTTATTTATTTTGTCTCGTCTCTTTCGTGTTCATTGTTGAACTTGACGAGCAATCAAATTATCAAACGACAACCACACTATTCCTCCAACACACACAACTACAGAACAGAATCAAAACAGAACAGTAGGAAAGAAGTGCGACTGATTGGTGCCCGATCCAAGCGATCGTCAGTCGAGTCCTCTCCAGCAGTAGTGTTGTGAGGAAACCATAATTTACGACCATTTGCTGGTCAAGAGTCTGTACCGTCCTGGTGATGAGATCCGGCGGCAGATTAGAATGTATTAGAGGAATTGAACCGATTTAGAACCCACAAATTACCGTAAACCCAGGCAGATGACGTGTGACGTCATCCCTGGAGAGGTAATCACACCTGAAATGAAATTATTTTGTACCTGTTGGACTGGGCCAATAAATTAGGCAATGAGTAAGTCCTGTGAGGCCGTCCTAATCGTTATTCTAGGCACCGAAGAACCGGATAGCAGGCGGAGTTCTGCCCGGGAGGTAGCCGAAAGGAGTTGGAATCTGTAGAATTGCCGAGGACCCAGCAAGGTGACTTAGTCATACCTGGTAGGCGTTCGCAACCTGTGAAAAGTCTTGTTTCCTTCGTGGATTTAGAACAAGCAAAGAATAGGGGAAAGCCCCGAACAAAAGCTTTATTTAAACTATTTTCTTTTTCACTTCTCTTATATCTAATATTTTACACCTAGTACGTTGCGGCTGGAGATGTCAGTGGCCACGATCCGCACCGACTTGGGTGCTAGGGGTTTACGGGCGACGTCCCACTTTCCCTGGACCAAGTCAGCGGATCTGGATTGACCTGTCGTCAACAGCAGCAAGACCGAACAGTGAAAATATCTGGAAAGAAAAGAGAAAAGGAATATTAGTTGTGAATTATAAAGTGAACAATTTAATCCTGTAAGTATTTTCAAGATTTGAATTATTTGAAAGAGGGATTAGTGTGTGTTAGTCTTAGCCACTCTCCCCTAAAGAATGTGTGGGTGTAGAACCCCACCTTCGTGAAAAGGAGAGAATGGCAAGATGGCATACTTTTTGGTGTTGTAATGAACCTAAACTACTCACCACTACAATCGAGAATCCATAGCCCAACGGGCCAGTTCGTGGACGACCAAGGGGTTAAATATCCTTTCCCTCGGTCCGAGCGCGACTGGTGGTGTTGCGGTGAGGGGATCTCTCGATGCATTCAGGCCTGATTGAATTTTTATGATCTTAGTTTCGATCAAATATTTTAATGTGTACACAATTTCTTACCTGTAGCATCTTGCGCGTCAAGATGGCTTACATGGTGAATCCCGGGATAAATAGTGGACTCCTGCAGGCCTCTTTTTAAAGAAAAAGTGCGACCTAGCAGCGATCTTCCACGCAAAGTTTAGCCGAGCTTGGCACACCCAAATTTGAGTCAAAATTACCCTGTAAAAGAAGATCTTCGTTATGTTTGTATTGTATTTCACTTACTTTGTCCTTTCGTTGAATTTTTCAGCTGAATTCAACGATAAAACACCGATATGCACTGATTTAATTACTTTGCACTACTTTTACGCAGATGAGCAATGTATACATTGCGATATGCTGACGTTTACCAAATTAGAGACGTTTCGGGAACTGTCAACCAGTTTGCCCGTCAGGAATAAGCCCATGTGGTGAATTTCCGTAGGAGATCCAAAGCATAGAATAGAGAAAGATAGAATTGCCACTCATTTACCGACTGGGGGACAAAACTGTGCTGCCTAACTGATGCCAGCGGCGAAACGGGGAACTACAACACCCTGCGCATAATACTGCCAAGAATGTGGAGAACTGGTTGGCACATATATATTATTCATTACAATTGTAAAATGATTTTAAAAAACATGGAAAACAAATCAAAACAATTATGAAAATTCAAGATAAGTGCATCCCTTAAGATTTTTTTAAAAATAAGGTTAAATGATTTTTATTTCGCATCAGCATCTTTTTTTTTCTAAATTCTAAGATTATGCCAAACAAGTTGACATCCGTTTTCACTTCTCCAAGACATCTGTTTTGTCATGTTGACATTTCGTTGTCGCTGTCAAACCAAGTGAAGAACCGAAAGAGGAAAAGAGTATTTTGCCGTTCGGAGTGAAGAAAAGTGGTCGTGGTGTTCCAGCTTGAAGATTCTGAGGAAGAAACCCGGCCACGCCGGCAACGGTTCCCGAGTTGTGCTTGACGTCGACGGGCTCCTCCTCTTGCTCGTTGTCCGCCTTGCTTTGCCTGTTGCGTCACGCAGAAAAATGTTTTGTAGAATCAGCCTGTGCGGGGTTTGATTCAACAAAATATTTTGTTGAATATAATCAACAAAATGTTTGCATTGGATCAACACTCAAATTTTGTTGTTTCGAATCGTGGTATTTTGTTGAGTCTAAGCAGATCTTTGTTGATCGAAATTTGACAGAAGCAGGTTCAAATCAGATTTTTGTTGAAACAACGTCGATTTTTTGTTGATGCAACCCATATTTTTTTTCAAAATAAGGATAGTCTATAAATTGAATTAACAAAATGTCGAATTGAAATAAAAAAGCATTATTCATCGATATTAGCATTTTTTATTGGAAAAATATATTTTTAAATCTGCTACTTAGAGTGTTTCCCCTTGTTCTGTCCGAGTACTGCTGAACCGCACCTTGTGTCCTTGCCTCCGCCACCGTCTGATGAAACAACGAGTTGGTGAAATTGCCTTCCATGTTGAATTGGCCATGTTGCCATTGGCGTCCCCGGTGGATCGAGGTTACGTTGTTTTCTGCAGAGGTCTGCAAGAGTGAGAAAAGCATTAAAACGGGGCATTTGAAGTAAAATAACAAGAGCTTACCGGTCATGTTCCGTAGAGGGTTGATATGTTGGGGAATTTTGTGAAGTCTGCTAAACTTGGTGGCAGCTTCCGCTTGTCGATGATGAGTTGGCTTAGTTGGGTGGCGATCAAATCACCCCGAATTCCGCGCTCTAACTTCTCACGTAAAACTTTGCTCACGGCAGGCGTAATACATGGATGAAATACCACGAACGTAATTGCCGCACGGCACGAATTAAACGAACTTCGCCACTGATCAAAATCAGGAAAACTGAACATTTTGACAGATAGCAACACGTGTGAATATCAATTAATTTCATTTGAATCAAAAAACACATTAAAGTTGATTCAACGTCGTTCATGGTAGAATCAACGCAATAATTTTGTTAATATTTCCAAAACGAATTGACAAAAAACACAGAGTAAATTCAACTCTAAATTTAGAGTTGTTTCAATTGGTTTTGAGATTTATTTCAACAAAAAATCGTTAACTTGAAACAACAAAATATTTTGATGATTCAAATAGGCCTAATTTTTCTGCGTGGTGTTTCGACCATGATTTGCATCAAATTTTCGTCATGGCGCTCGACAGGCGCTTCTCCTTGCGGGTAACGTCCAGCAGGGTGGCGTCCGGGTATTTATTCAGGAATTTTTCAATCGTGTAGCACTGTGAAATTGCCGAGAACCTTTAAGCAGGCACCCACGAGATTCGCCCGGGCAGGTTAGGCGGAAAGTACTAGAAGTCTTCACCGTGTTCCGGAACGTACGCAGTATGACGCAGTCTTCTTCCGGCTTAAAATCTTGTTTCTCAGTGGCATCTTCTTCACCACTTTGTTCCACTCACTCGGTTCTCGTCGACCAACCTGACCAGCGAAGCCTCCGCACTCCAACTTAAACCGCAATTTGCGCCCAATCCTAACGTTCAACCGCCTTCACTAGTCTCGTCTTTTCACCCAGCTTCCAAGCACCATTTCACATTTTTGATCGCCAACTGAACGTCAACAAGCCTTTTTCCATCTGTCACTGTCAAACAAAACGAACCCTCCAGAATGCACAGGGCAGTTCCATCAAAGTGCACAGTGCGCATTTCGACTGAAGTTCCCCGTTTCGAGCAGTGGTGGCGCTGTCGGCAGTGTCCCTTGACGTTTACGAGGGGGAATCGGCAAGTGGCAATTCTACCTATCTCTATTCTATGTCCAAAGTGATCTAATGTTGGATGAAATGTAAATAGTTCTCAAAATTAAATCGCTGCGCAGCGTAATGTAAATAGAGTTGTCTACTATTATTTTGGGATTCGTTTTAATTATTATTTTAATTTGTAGTGCATGTCTAATTTTTAATTTATTTATTTGTATTTGTTTGCTATGCCATTTGTTTTTCTATTTTAAACATAAATTAAACAGAAATCTGTGATTGTTAGTCACTGAGACTTGTAAATATTGCCCATATTGAGGCTTGTACAATGTTAAATGACCACTTACACTAGTCGACGAACCTGAGGAGTGCCGAAGATGATTTTGGAAATGCTTTTCGATTAAAAATGTTCATGAACTTCGTGCATTCACATTTTTCGCCGGGGTAGTGGATAGTGTAACCGTTGGTCACAACCCTTGACGAATTACCTCTTCAACTTCAGTAGTCCCTTCACATTTCACTACACTATACAGTAGTGAGGGGGCTAATTTTACTAGTGTTAGCATGGCTGAAGCCCACCAATTTCCCAGGGTGGGGATTATGTAAACGTCCAGGTGACATAAGGAAATTGGTGGGAAAATGGACTCGGGAAAACTAACAAGGAGCCGATTTTGGGGAAAAATCGGCCTCTTCCAATCAGGTGTCCGAGTGGACAAGACGTGCTCTTCGGTGTGTTGGTCGTCAATTGCCGCACACAAGGCGGGACCCGGAGGTTCCGCGAGCGCGCGTTCATCTCGGTTTGGTCGGCCTGGGCATCGTAAGTCCAGTATGGCATTTGCCCACGTCTAACCGTAACAGGACCACCCCCGTCGTCTGGCGCCTCCCCGCGCCATCAAAGCCAAGGACGACACCCTCATTCCGCTGGCCTTAACCGCTAAGGAGGGACCCCTCTCGGCGAGCCCAAATCGGTGGACTCCGGGGCTTGCCGATTCGACAAGGAGGGAAGACACCTGCCCGCAACGAAGCCAGCAACGCCTGCTGGTCGTCCATCCACATCCGGCACGGAAGCCGAAGCCGAAGACGGCCCGAAGGCCGCAGTACGAAGCTGCATCCGGCAACGAAGACCGGAGATCGCAGCTGGGGAACAACCGCCATCGCCGAAGCCAGCAAGCCAAGAACCCCCAACCGTGGGACGGAACGAAGCCGCAGAGTGGTAGCGCCGAAGCTCCTCTGGCGGCGAACATCCGGCGAGATCCAGCTGAGCTGCATGGTAAGGTTGCCCCTGAACTACCCACACCAAACACCCCCACACCCACACTCACACCATTCCGCAATAAAGTGCTGTTTTTGAAGTTGAAATTCGTAGTGTTTTCTGTTTGTTCACCGTCTCCCTTGAATCACCCAGTAGCTTGCGGACCCTGGGACTACCCGGTCCGAGTCATGCTCTACGCTGTGCGAAGCCAATACTTTCAGCTCCGCAGGGACCCTCACCTGTCCCCACGGTTCACGGGTGTGTGTGTGTGTGTGTGTGTGTGTGTGTGTGTGTTTTTTTAACAAGGTCGGAATCTTTTATCAGACACCTGAGAATTCATTTCTCAGGTAGTGTGGGGTTGGGAAAACAAAAGAGTTTTCCCGACCCACTTAAACAAGTCCTTGAACGCCGTGCCCTTTTCCCCCCGGGACCACCTTTCGGTATAACTTCGGGGGGAGGCGTTGCATTTTCTGCACTAGTCTACTTACAGGATCCATGCCGGGTGCTAGAACCATTTCCTGTTCTACATACATATGAGTCCATGCGAGGGTTTAACCGCGCCCAAGAATCGCGTTGCTTTTGATCGGCTAGTCAAATGCAGCCCTCTCCTTGGACCATCGAGACGTGTACCGATTTGGTAGAGCCAACCGTCATAACGTGCTCTCCTTCACAGCCACACTCGTGGGTTCTCAACTCCTGTGACCATCGAGACGTGTACCGATTTGGTAGAGCCGACCATCATAACGTGCTCTCCTTCACAGCCACACTCGTGTGTTTTCGACTAGGCTCCTAGTCGTTCCTCCTCTGGTCGTCTCTCCATTTCCGCTGGAGAGCCGAAGTGATCTGCGCGAGGGGCGCGACAATAGTAAAAAAAATTAATTATTTAATTAATTAACTGAAAAAATAAATTAATTAACGAGAAATTAACGTTTGTTTACGATCAAAACATCGCCACCTCTTTTTCCACCACATTGATTTGACAGTTTGACATTGCGAGTGTTGTTGTTGTGTTTGGTGCAATTTGTTTGGCGCCGATAAGTCGGTCTTACGGGAATGTTTTCTCCTGGTGGTGGTCCATCGAGAGAACATTCCGGTGGACATTCCGGCAGCGGAGACTCTAAATTATTACAAAATTGGAGGCAGCGGCGATCATCATCATCATCATCATCGATCGCAAGAATAACTATAACCGAGGTGGTTGCTAACAGTCGCGACGGCGTTTGCAGTAGACACCCGGATCAGCAGCAGCACCTGCAGTAGGATTTGTTTCCCCAGGTGAGCGTTTGATTGCGGCAGGTGATTGTATCACTAACTTCGGTGAAACGTGGCATAATCCGGCAGGTTTGCTCCTATTTTTCTGTGTACTTACTCGTTTCAGGATCATTTGCCACAAAATGAGTTTCCGGAAAGTGGTTGTGTCAGCCTTCCCGTCGGCAAACCTTCAACGATGATGGTCCCAGAGTTTTCGTGATTACCGTCTGCCGGAGAACGACTTTGGCATGATCACCGGGCCAACGGAGGATTTGACGGTGGATACAGGAACGATGCAAGTGGGTAGACGATGAAATGACTGCGACGGAAGAGGTCGATCTACTCCCAAACTCGCCAACGCGCCGGACGATGTTCTGTACTGCCTCCTCCCGAGCCAGGTGTGCATCTCCCAGTTGCAGTCAGGCGTTTTGCGACAACGGCGTCGAAACGAAAAGTTCAAGTTCCGTCTGGAGATTCCGACAATTGAGCTGGAAGCCGCTAACGTTGCCGGTGCGGATCGTACCCGATCAGCGATACGAAAACGTCCACCGAGCCCGATACGTTCGAGAGTAGAATTTGCCCAGGCCATCTCGGAGTTGTAGGTGCTTCCCGGTGGCGAGTCCGAGTTCAACGAGAAGGTATTATAAAAGTTGATTTAGTTGGACTCCAATGATTAAATTCACTGCTGCATTCTTTTAGGCCACCTTCATCTACGTTGCGTTAAAGAGACAAACGTACCAAATCAGGCCGGTCCACGATTTATGAATGAATTTGCTTTTAAATATAAACTAAGGTATAAAATAGCTTGTATTTATTTATAACAATGGGCAAATAAAAATCACTATTCAACACAAGTTCCGAGCGGGGAACACGCAAAAAAGTAATCGTTCTAGTAAGGTATGATCTTGTTCTGCTGCGACAGCTGAATCACCAGCTGGCACTGCTTGTCCCGTTCGCTCGTCAGATTCGCGTACACTTCGTACTCCACGGATCGGTTCAGCTTGCCACGATGGTGCTGCATCTGTTGCTGGTTCTGGAGCAGGTGCAACGGGGGAATCATTTTAAACGGTGGAGAAAAGTTCACTGGAATCGTCGACGGCGGCTAATGCCAGGAAATCATCTACCGAACAGATGCGCATCTAAACCGGATTAGACAACGGGAAGCTTGGCGGAAAACCGACAAAGAAACCACCTAAAACAAACACAAAATTAATCAGCAATCTTCCATCGTTCAAAATCCCCTCCTTACTTTGCTCCCCGCCTATGGTGCTGCTGCAAACTCTCCCAATAATGCTGCTGCATCGCCGGAGGTGGCGTCGGACACTGCGACCTCGGCGGGTCTGGCATGCTCGGCGTCGTCAACACATTCAGTTCCAGCTGCAACCTCGCCTCCCTCTGTTACATTCGGACCAAATCCTCGTGCACTCCTCCCAGTCGTTCAGCCGATGCCATTCCATTGGCTGAGTTTCGAAGCCAAAGATTTATGGCAACAACCTCAAATCCCAAGTATTTCATTAAAAAAATCTAGCCCGCGACGTATCTTCTTTCTAAACCTAAATCAAAACAAACTTGACAGTTGTGCGAGCGAAAGTGACACGAGGCAAATCAAAGTTTTCAAAGCAGGTGTGGTGCTGTCAAATATCAAATGACGCGAGAAATTTAATTCCTTAATATATTAAACGCGAAAATTAATTCATTAAGGCCAATGTCACGCCCCTCGGATCTGCGTCACCGCTCCGACGACCGCATTCCACTTGGCGATGTCACTGCACATTCTTCGCACCACATTATCCGGGCTGGTGTCTGCTCCGATAATGGCCAGCATTTCGCTTCGCGCTGCCTCGAAGCGAGGGCAGCTGAACACCACGTGCTCCGGTGTTTCCTCGCAATCGACGCAGTCCGGACAGAGAGGGACTCTGCATGTCCGAACCTGTGCAGGTACTTCCTGAAGCAGCCATGGCCCGACAGGAACTGTGTGAGGTGGAAGGTGACCTCTCCATGCCTTCTGCTCACCCACGTGGATACGGACGGGATAAGCCGATGCGTCCATCTGCCTTTCTCCGTGGTGTCCCACTCACGTTGCCACCTTGCCAGCGATTCGGCTTTCGCAGCTTCCCGGATACCTCTCGTGCCTCTCCGGGTGTAGCGCACGGTGTCCTCCTCCAGTGTGATGCCGATGGGGATCATTCCGGCTATGACGCCAACTGCTTCCGACGAAATGGTCCTGTACGCGCTTGCAACCCGCATGGCCATCAGTCTCTGCGTTCTGTCGAGCAGCGCTCGATTTCGCTTCGTCCCCAGCGCCGTCCACCATACCGGTCCGCCGTACCTAAGTATGGACGTCGCGACACTTGCCAAGAGTCGGCGCCTACTGCTCCTGGGTCCAGCGTTGTTCGGCATAATCCTCGACAGTGCCATGATCGCCTTAGCCGCCTTCTCGCAGGCGTAATCGACGTGGCTGTTGAAGTTCAGCCGGTCATCCACCATCACCCCGAGGTACTTGAGCGCTCTCTTCGAGTGCACGACGTGTTCTCCAACGTGTATCTGGGCCTGCTGCACCTTTTGTGGTTACTAACCAGTATCATCTCCGTCTTGTGGTGAGCGATCCGCAGCTTCACCTCGAGCATCCAGTTCTCGATCATTGCGATTGCCTCCATAGCCAGCACTTCGACCTCCTCGACATTTTCGCCGGTTACCGTCAGCACTATGTCGTCTGCAAAGCCAACAATCTCTACGCCGTTGGGTAGCCCCAGTGTCAACACTCCGTCATACATTCCGTTCCACAGTGCTGAACCCAGAATGGATCCCTGCGGAACTCCCGCGGTAACAACAACGGTTTTTGTCCATCGGCAGTGTCGTAGACCAGCACGCGGTTCTCGAAGTAGCTCTTCAAGATCATGCACAAATAGTCAGGCACCTTCATTTTGTGCAGCGCTGCTGCTATGGCCGCCCAGCTCGCACTGTTGAACGCGTTCTTGACGTCAATCGTGACTATTGCGCAGCAGCGGTTCCCCCTGCGTTTTTCCTTCGCGCTTCGTCGGCTTTCTCGACCACTTTCCGGATGGCGTCCACCGTGGATCTCCCTTTACGGAAGCCGAACTGCCTCGCTGCTAAGCCATGCTCGCTCTCCGTGTACTTGGTCAGCCGGTTAAGGATGATCCGTTCCAGAAGCTTTCCGAGGGTGTCCAGCAAACATATAGGCCTATACGATGATGGGTCCCCGGTGGTTTGCCTGGCTTCGGCAGCAACACGAGCTTTTGAACCTTCCACGGGTCGGGAAGTGTCCTTCGTCCAGGCATTTCTGCAGGACTGTTCGAAACCTGTCCGGGAATGCTTGAACCGCCGATTTCAGGGCGAAATTCGGGATTCCATCCGGGCCGGGAGCTTTCTTCACCTTCAATCTCTTCGCTACTGCCACAAGTTCTTCGTTGGTGATCAGATGACCTTCGGCGTTGCTACCCCTTCGTCGTTGTACGGTGTAGGAGGCCATGTCGTTGGGTCATGTCTTGGGAAGAGCCCTTCCACAATGACCTTCAGCTTGTCGGGACACGTTTCAGCCACCATCGATGGGCCTCTGATCTTCGCCATCGCGACACGATATGCGCTCCCCCAAGGGTTTACATCAGCGTCTTGGCATAACTCCTTGAAGCAGTTTGTCTTGCTGCATTTGATCGCTTTCTTGAGCGCGGCCTTTTCAGACCGGTACTCCTCTCTGCGCTCCTCTCTAGTTGCTTCGGATCTTGCTCTCTGGACTCGTCTTCTGGCGCTGAGGCAACTTGCCCGAAGGGTACCGAGTTCTTCATTCCACCAGTAAGCTGGACGACGACAGTTCCTTGGTTCCAGTCTCCGCTGCATGGTTGTGTCGCATGCTGTCACCAGTTGTGCTGTTAGCACGTCGGCACTCAAGTCTTGGGGACCATCACACCAATGGAGCGCTTCCACGAAGAGACCCTCGTCGAAGTACTGCAGCTTCCATTTCCTTCCGTAGGACCGGCTGCTCCTATCTGGTACAGGGGCTCGTCTCCCGATGCTGTACCGGATCGCTTGGTGATCGCTATGGGTATAGTCCTTACTCACCCTCCAGTTCATGTCGGCCGCCAGTCGCGGGCTACAGAACGTAACGTCGATAATGGACTCACGACCGTCTTTGCGGAAGGTACTGCTGGTTCCGCGATTCGCCAGCCTAACGTCTAGCTTTGCCAGAGCTTCCATTAGGCTATGCCCCTAGCATTGGTGCATCTGCTACCCCACTCGACCGCCCACGCGTTGAAGTCACCTCCGATAACGATCGGGCTTCGTCCGATCAGTTCGTCGGTCAGACAATCCAGCATCTGCTGAAACTGCTCCAAGGTCCATCTTGGGGGAGCATAGCAGCTACAGAAGAAGGTTCCGTTTACTTTGGCGATCACGAATCCTTCAAACGCCCTCGAGACCACTTCCTGTATGGGGTACCGCCCCATCACGTGTATCGCCGCCATTCTTGCTGTATCCGCGGCCCAGTTTCCGTTGTCGTGTGGAACTCGGTACGGTTCTGCAATAATTGCTACGTCACACCCCGTCTCCGCGGTTGACTGCCACAGCAGTTGCTGTGCAGTGTCGCAGTGATTGAGGTTCACCTGGGACACCTCCATTACTTTTTGCCCGAGGCCAGCTTCCTGTACACCGGGCAATTAAAGCCACCCGTCGCATGGCTATTGCCATCGCCTTCTTTACAGAGCACGCACTTCGGCTTATTTTTGCAGTCTCTTGCCATGTGGCCTTCTCTACCACATCTTCTGCAACTTTTGGTTCGATCGGGACCGTCGCAATTTCTCGCCTGGTGGCCGAAGCCCATACAGCGGAAACACCTCGTCATCTGCTGGGTCACTCGAGGAACAGGCCTCAGTGGGCACACCGACCACCCTACTTTGACCTTGCCGACTTCCAGCAGCTTAGACGCCGAAGGCGTCGATAGTCGGATCGACGCAATTTGCGTGCCGCCGTAGGCTTTCCTCAACCGGATTGCCATCGGTGTCGTACGGTCATCCAGAAGAACGATCAGCGCATCTTCCAGCTCTTCCTCCGTCGTGATCTCGTCCAGGTTCCTGCACTCAATCGTTGTCTCCGGCGATAGCGCCCTTACCTTCGACTCGTAGCCTACGGCTTTCTCGACGAGGGACTTAAAAGCTGAACTCTTGACCGCGGGATCATTCTTCAGCTCAAAAAGCATCGCTCCGGTCTGTGTGCGCCTGGTTTTAACCACGTTCTCGCCAAGCTCCTTGAGTTCCGGATCGGTTCGTACTTTCCGGAGGAGGTCTGCGTACGAAACACCTTCCTTCACCTCGACCACCAAAGCCTCGCCTTTGTTACGCTCCCTGCGAAACTTGGGTTTTTGGGTGTCCTCGTTCTGCTTCCCTTTTTTCTTCCGCTTCTTTTTCTTGACCTTCTCCCATTCCTCCTCCTTCCCTGGGTCTGGTTCTGGCTCCTTCGCTGGGTCCGGACTGTCTCCATTCCCCTGCTTCTGCTTCTTTGCGTCCTCCTCCTCTCCAGGCGTTTCCCTGTCCCTTTTTGTGCTTGGGCCGGGCGGCGTTTTCGGTTCTTTCTCCCGTAGCGCTTCCTCCTCCAGTTTTGCGTTCAGCGTTTCTTCTGCTCTTTCAGCTCTGAGCTTCAGTGAATTCCGCGTCACCACCAGCGAGCTATTTTCGCGCTCTGCGGCATTCATGGCTGCCTTGACTCCATTCACCATCTGCTTGATTCTGGTGTGGACGTTGTTTTTGTCCTTGATGAAATCAAAGAGTTCGTTGACCCTCCTTCTGACCTCCTGCAACGCGGTCCTTCCGAGCAGGACTCCGTCCTGAGGGTACTGCCGGTGAAGTTCAACAAGGATGACTTGGGAGTCTCCTCTCCAATTACTCCTATCTGCTGACTCGAAGCAGCCGCCTGGTTCAACACTGGGGATCTCAACACCTTCCCGCTTCCACGGAACGCGCTCGCCACTCCGCCTGCTGTGTCGCCGCCGTTTGACTCGCCTCCTGCCATTTCGACGTTTGCGTCCTCTTCTACCTCCGTGTTTTCCGATGCTTGGGCGCATCGGGACCCTTTTGTTGGTTTGTTTCACTTGTCTTCATTTTGAATCCCACGAGTCGCTAGGGAAATACGGTCCGCTGCGCCAGTGCCCTGCCGTGACGCAGTAAGGGCAAATTACGTGTGGGGTGCCCCTGTGCCCCACAGGCTCCGTTATCGACTGGGAATTTGTTGAACCCCCAGCCATGCATCCCTCGACACGGGTCGCGTCACATCTTGGATTCGGGGTTTGGTGAGGTTTTGGGCTAAAACACTTATAGCGGCGTTCGATCGCTTGACAGAGGTGTTTACGGACCCATGTGGTTTTTCGAAGAAATTAAACAGAGCCCTTGTTCAATTCCGCCACGTCCTAGACATCCTACCGCTGCTGGTCCGGGGGCGATGCAATGAATGTATGCAATCGCCGACAGCTATCCGCCAACTGCAACCCGCCCGGTAGCTGGCAGCTAAGCTCCGCAGGGACCCTCACCTGTCCCCACGGTTCACGGGTGTGTGTGCGTGCGTGCGCGTGTGTGTGTGTGTGTGTGTGTGTGTGTGTGTGTGTGTGTGTGTGTGTGTGTGTGTTTTTTTTTTTTTTTTTTTTTTTTTTTTACAAGGTCGGAATCTGCTATCAGACACCTGAGAATTCATTTCTCAGGTAGTGTGGGGTTGGGAAAACAAAAGAGTTTTCCCGACCCACTAAACCAGTCCTTGAGCGCCGTGCCCTTTTCCCCCCGGGGCCACCTTTCGGTATAACTTCGGGGGGAGGCGTTGCATTTTCTGCCCTAGTCTACTTACAGGATCCATGCCGGGTGCTAGAACCATTTCCTGTTCTACATACATATGAGTCCATGCGAGGGTTTAACCGCGCCCAAGAATCGCGTTGCTTTTGATCGGTTAGTCATATGCAGCCCTCTCCTTGGACCATCGAGACGTGTACCGATTTGGTAGAGCCAACCGTCATAACGTGCTCTCCTTCACAGCCACACTCGTGGGTTCTCAACTCCTGTGACCATCGAGACGTGTACCGATTTGGTAGAGCCGACCATCATAACGTGCTCTCCTTCACAGCCACACTCGTGGGTTTTCGACTAGGCTCCTAGTCGTTCCTCCTCTGATCGTCTCTCCATTTCCGCTGGAGAGCCGAAGTGTTCTGCGTCACCGCTCCGACGACCGCATTCCACTTGGCGATGTCGCTGCACATTCTTCGCACCACATTATCTGGACTGGTGTCCGCTCCGATAATGGCCAGCATTTCGCTTCGCGCTGCCTCGAAGCGAGGGCAGGCGAACACCACGTGCTCCGGTGTTTCCTCGCAATCGACGCAGTCCGGACAGAGAGGAGACTCTGCATGTCCAAACCTGTGCAGGTACTTCCTGAAGCAGCCATGGCCCGACAGGAACTGTGTGAGGTGGAAGGTGACCTCTCCATGCCTTCTGCTCACCCACGTGGATACGGACGGGATAAGCCGATGCGTCCATCTGCCTTTCTCCGTGGTGTCCCACTCACGTTGCCACCTTGCCAGCGATTCGGCTCTCGCAGCTTCCCGGATACCTCTCGTGCCTCTCCGGGTGTAGCGCACGGTGTCCTCCTCCAGTGTGATGCCGATGGGGATCATTCCGGCTATGACGCCAACTGCTTCCGACGAAATGGTCCTGTACGCGCTTGCAACCCGCATGGCCATCAGTCTCTGCGTTCTGTCGAGCAGCGCTCGATTTCGCTTCGTCCCCAGCGCCGTCCACCATACCGGTCCGCCGTACCTAAGTATGGACGTCGCGACACTTGCCAAGAGGCGGCGCCTGCTGCTCCTTGGTCCAGCGTTGTTCGGCATCATCCTCGACAGTGCCATGATCGCCTTAGCCGCCTTCTCGCAGGCGTAATCGACGTGGCTGTTGAAGTTCAGCCGGTCATCCACCA
Source organism: Culex quinquefasciatus (assembly GCF_015732765.1). Taxonomy (NCBI): domain Eukaryota; kingdom Metazoa; phylum Arthropoda; class Insecta; order Diptera; family Culicidae; genus Culex; species Culex quinquefasciatus. The sequence continues at coordinate 64,404,850 of NC_051861.1, read as the reverse complement.
TCACCCCGAGGTACTTGAGCGCTCTCGAGTGCACGACGTGTTCTCCAACGTGTATCTGGGCCTGCTGCACCTTCTTGTGGTTACTAACCAGCACCATCTCCGTCTTGTGGTGAGCGATCCGCAGCTTCACCTCGAGCATCCAGTTCTCGATCATTGCGATTGCCTCCATAGCCAGCACTTCGACCTCCTCGACATTTTCGCCGGTTACCGTCAGCACTATGTCGTCTGCAAAGCCAACAATCTCCACGCCGTTGGGTAGTCCCAGTGTCAACACTCCGTCATACATTCCATTCCACAGTGCTGAACCCAGAATGGATCCTGCGGAACTCCCGCGGTAACAACAACGGTTTTTGTCCATCGGCAGTGTCGTAGACCAGCACGCGGTTCTCGAAGTAGCTCTTCAAGATCCTGCACAAATAGTCAGGCACCTTCATTTTGTGCAGCGCTGCTGCTATGGCCGCCCAGCTCGCACTGTTGAACGCGTTCTTGACGTCAATCGTGACTATTGCGCAGCAACGGTTCCCCTGCGTTTTTTCCTCCGCGCTTCGTCGGCTTTCTCGACCACTTTCCGGATGGCGTCCACCGTGGATCTCCCTTTACGGAAGCCGAACTGCCTCGCTGCTAAGCCATGCTCGCTCTCCGTGTACTTGGTCAACCGGTTAAGGATGATCCGTTCCAGAAGCTTTCGAGGTGTCCAGCAAACATATAGGCCTATACGATGATGGGTCCCCCGGTGGTTTGCCTGGCTTCGGCAGCAACACGAGCTTTTGAACCTTCCACGGGTCGGGGAAGTGTCCTTCGTCCAGGCATTTCTGCAGGACTGATCGAAACCTGTCCGGGAATGCTAGAACCGCCGATTTCAGGGCGAAATTCGGGATTCCATCCGGGCCGGGAGCTTTCTTCACCTTCAATCTCTTCGCTACTGCCACAAGTTCCTCGTTGGTGATCAGATGACCTACGGCGTTGCTACCCCCTTCGTCGTTGTACGGTGTAGGAGGCCATGTCGTTGGGTCATGTCTTGGGAAGAGCCCTTCCACAATGACCTTCAGCTTGTCGGGACACGTTTCAGCCACCATCGATGGGCCTCTGATCTTCGCCATCGCGACACGATATGCGCTCCCCCAAGGATTTGCATCAGCGTCTTGGCATAACTCCTTGAAGCAGTTTGTCTTGCTGCATTTGATCGCTTTCTTGAGCGCGGCCTTTGCAGACCGGTACTCCTCTCTGCACTCCTCTCTAGTTGCTTCGGATCTTGCTCTCTGACTCGTCTTCTGGCGCTGAGGCAACTTGCCCGAAGGGTACCGAGTTCTTCATTCCACCAGTAGGCTGGACGACGACAGTTCCTTGGCTCCAGTCTCCGCGGCATGGTTGTGTCGCATGCTGTCACCAGTTGTGCTGTTAGCACGTCGGCACTCAAGTCTTGGGGACCATCACACCAATGGAGCGCTTCCACGAAGAGACCCTCGTCGAAGTACTGCAGCTTCCATTTCCTTCCGTAGGACCGGCTGCTCCTATCTGGTACAGGGGTCGTCTCCCGATGCTGTACCGGATCGCTTGGTGATCGCTATGGGTATAGTCCTCACTCACCCTCCAGTTCATGTCGGCCGCCAGTCGCGGGCTACAGAACGTAACGTCGATAATGGACTCACGACCGTCTTTGCGGAAGGTACTGCTGGTTCCGCGATTCGCCAGCCTAACGTCTAGCTTTGCCAGAGCTTCCATTAGGCTATGCCCCCTAGCATTGGTGCATCTGCTACCCCACCGTGTGTGTGTGTGTGTGTGTGTGTGTGTGTGTGTGTGTGTGTGTGTGTGTGTGTGTTTTTTTTTACAAAGTCGGAATCTGCTACCAGACACCTGAGAATTCATTTCTCAGGAAGTGTGGGGTTGGGAAAACAAAAGAGTTTTCCCGACCCACTAAACCAGTCCTTGAACGCCGTGCCCTTTTCCCCCCGGGACCACCTTTCGGTATAACTTCGGGGGGAGGGAGTGTGTGTGTGTGTGTGTGTGTGTGTGTGTGTGTGTGTGTGTGTGTGTGTGTGTGTGTGTGTGTGTGTGTGTGTGTGTGTGTGTGTGTGTGTGTGGTCCAATCTAATACCCGCTGGCCGGCAGCGAAATTATGGGAAAGCATAGTTTGTATCAGACTTGGTTATGCTGATACAGCTTATCTCAGTCCCGGGTGGTGTCAGCCCTCGCGCTGCTTTCAGTGACCCATTTCAGAATGACAGAGCTCCTTGCGGTCCAATTCCGAGTTCACTGGGCATTGTCTGGCCCCGCCTAAAGATAGAGCAAGAACCAGACGGGTTCTCGACCTATCTTTAAACTTCCGATCCCATCAGGCAAAACTGGGACCAGCGTGTATTTAGTAAGTAGCAAGCATGAATATATCAGTTATCAAAAAGTCCGATATGGACTGATCTCACCAAATTTTCGAAGCAGCTGATGTCTTCCTTATATGGTGATGATGGACAGGTCCAGTTAAAAAAATGTTGCATATCCAGCGTTTTCTCGCCCAGATATAATGCCCGATAGCGAAAGTTTCCGTACCCGACGCAAGTTCACAATATGCCATCATACAACGAAACAGCTCAAACGACGACGGCGAATTCACGTGAAACGACCGAAACATGTTCAACTGTTGCTAAGAAGCGCAGTCCTAGACTTCCCTAAAACTCCCGAACACAACGCGGATGATAATCCAAATCTTGTTGCAGCTCCTCAGAAAACCGCTGGCAATATTCTAGCTTTACTGTGCTTGACATGTTTATTATAATGTTGAGCTAAAATACCAGGTTTGTTTTGAGATATAAAATTTAATGTAATATGTGATCAACAAAAGATATCATATTATAAGAGCGTGTGAGAGAGAATACAAAGTTGATAAATTAGTTCATCCATGAATCGTCATTTGTTCTGATCCAAACCTAATTGCAAACGTTTTGGATTTTAATTTATCTGCTTTTGTTACAAGAAATACCATGCAGTTTTTTTTAGATAAAAAAGGAAGGAATTTTCTTTAGATTTTTTTTAAACTGAGTCCAAATGAGTATCTTAAAGGAAGGCCGCAACTGAGCAATTCTCTACGAAATCGGTCTTTTTTCTTCAATTTTAATTTTGTATTTTTTAATCCGGCTGAAACTTTTTTGGTGCCTTCGGTATGCCCAAAGAAGCCATTTTGCATCATTAGTTTGTCCATAGAATTTTCCATACAAATTTGGCAGCTGTCCATACAAAAATGATGTATGAAAATTCAAAAATCTGTATCTTTTGAAGGAATTTTTTGATCGATTTGGTGTCTTCGGCAAAGTTGTAGGTATGGATACAGACTACACTGAAAAAAAATTATACAGTGTAAAAAAAAAATTGTGATTTTTTTATTTAACTTTTTATCACTAAAACTTGATTTGCAAAAAAACACTATTTTTATTTTTTTTTATTTTTTGATATATTTTAGAGGACATAAAATGCCAACTTTTCAGAAATTTCCAGGTTGTGCAAAAAATCTTTGACCGAGTTATGAATTTTTTAATCAATACTGATTTTTTCAAAAAATCGAAATATTGGTCGCAAATAAATTTGAACTTCATTTTTCGATGTAAAATTGAATTTGCAATCAAAAAGTACTTTAGTGAAATTTTGATAAAGTGCTCCGTTTTCAAGTTATAGCCATTTTGTATGTAACTTTTTTCAAAATAGTCGCAGTTTTTATTTTTTTTAAATTAGTGCACATGTTTGCACTCTTTTGAAAAAAAAAATGAAAAGCTGAGAAAATTCTCTATATTTTGCTTCATCGGACTTTGTTGATACGACCTTTACCGAGACTAACATTTTAAAAGGGCGAAATATTGAATGTTTGGCCTTTTTGAAATGTTAGTCTTGATTTGAAAATATTGTTTTCGAAAAGATCGGAAAATTTCACAAATGTTTCATATTTTAACATTGAAAATCTGACCATTAGTTGCTGAGATATCGACATTGAAAAATGGTGGGCTGTTGGGTGAGACTTAGAAAACATCAATTTTCCTGTTTTTAAACCTTTGCATTGCAATATCTCAGCAACTAAGGGACGTATCAACAAAGTTCAAAAAAGCAAAATATAGAGAATTTTCTCAGCTTTTCAAAAATATTTTTTTCAAAAATGTGCAAACATGTGCACTAATTTAAAAAAAATGAAAAACTGCGACTATTTTGAAAAAAGTTACATAAAAATGACTATAACTTGAAAACGGTGCACTTTATCAAAATTTCACTAAAGTACTTTTTGATTGCAAATTCAATTTTACATCGAAAAATGAAGTTGAAAAATTTTTGCGACCAAAATTTCGATTTTTTGAAAAAAATAGTATTGATTAAAAAATTCATAACTCGGTCAATGATTTTTTGCACAACCTGGAAATTTCTGAAAAGTTGGCATTTTATGTCCTCTAAAACATATAAAAAAATAAAAAAAATTAAAAATACTGTTTTTTGCAAATCAAGTTTTAGTGATTAAAAGTTAAATAAAAACATCACTTAATTTTTTTTACCGTGTACCATTCTTATCCAGTGTAGTCCATATCCATACCTACAACTTTGCCGAAGACACCAAATCGATCAAAAAAATCCTTCAAAAGATACAGATTTTTTAATTTTCATACATCATTTTTGTATGGACAGCTGCCAAATTTGTATGGAAAATTCTATGGACAAACTAATGATGCAAAATGGCTTCTTTGGGCATACCGAAGGCACCAAAAAAGTTTCAGCCGGATTAAAAAATCGAATGACCGAAATCCTAGAGAACTGCTCAACTGCAAGATCTGAAGGTAGTTAACGATTGTGCAGAAAGAGATGTTTCCTGAACCGAAAAAATTACAGGTAAAGTGACAAAAATGATAAACAGTTGCAATATTTGTTGCAGGTGGTCTAGGAACACAGATAGAAATTTCCAGAAAGAATAAAAAAATAATTTTAGAGAGTATGAATGAAAATTTGCAGCAATAATTGTAAAATTGCCTTGATTTGTACTAAGTATATTTTTGTTAAAGCAAACTACCTAAAGCAGCGGTTCTCAACCTGGGGTACATGTACCCCTGGAGGTACCACGAGCGGTCTCAAGGGGTACCGGAAGACAAACCCCGTAATGGCGGACATTTGAATGATATCCCGGACAAAATATTTGAGAGAAGCAAAAACCAACAGATTAGAAACAAAAAAATAACGCAACATTTTTTTTGTAGATTTACTTTGTTTTTGCTAATCGAAAAAAAAGCAAAGCAAACCACTTTAACGACCCCCGGGTCTATTGTGGTCTCTGTTGCAAGTTTCTGCTCATTTCTAGGCGTCCGAAGGTTATGTGTGGTGAGTCACTCAAAACCTCTTTTACGCTAATGGACCGACGTTTTACTTCCCCATCCGATAGAAGGCAAATTTCGTCTCGAAAAATGCCACCGGGTCTTTCTGGGATTGAACCCAGGCCATACCGGGGTGAGAGGCTACCACGCTAACCACTGCGCCACCGGACCCGGCGCTAATCGATTATCATTAAATTTGAAAACAACTATTTTGCATTATAGAGCATTCTACGTGCGTATGTATTGTGTGTACATACACGAAAATAAAGTGAGGTTAAATTTTGTCAGCCAGCAAAACCGAATGGTGCGCTAATGTGCGTACGCGAAACGTCATAAAGCTCTATTGATTGATACATACATACAAAATGGGGGCTGTCCATACACAAGTGCTTTAAATATTTTCGAAAATCTGTACATTGAGATGGCATGTTCTGGTCACAAATCTTTGGCAAAGTTTATGATATGGTTTTCCCAGAAACATTTTTTTTTTCGAATTGTTGGCCAAATTTAAAAAAATCGACAAAACACATAGCAAATATTTAAATGAGAAAAATCGCTTGCATTCGATAAGAAATTTCATTAATTTAAATAAAGTGTACCTTTTTTTAGATTATTGTCCTTTTTTTCTTTAAATTTTTGTCTCATATCTGGAAAAGAAAGAAAGAAACTACCATCTCTTAGAAAAATTCAATAGGTTGGTAAAAGATTCTAAAGTTTCATTATTTAACATTATTTTTTCGACCTGTAGGACCGGCCCGTGGCTTAATGGCTACGGCTCCCGCCTCATAAGCGGAAGGTTCCGGGTTCGATTCCCGACCGGTCTCCTTGAAATTATTTGACTATAATTGAACTTTGAAATGAACGAAAAACGCATGGAATCAGGTGGGATTCGAACTCACACCTTTGGATTGGTAATCAGATGCTCTAGCCACTCGGCCACCCCTTAACACCCGTTAACACCCCTTGAGTGAATTAATCCGTAGTGGTGAAATAATGACACAAGGTCATTTACTAAATAATACAACAATCCTCTCCCAACGATTCCCCTACACACACCACACACCATATTCTATAAATAACTCGAATTGGTTGGTACGGTATGTCCCCACTTCTTCTTCTTCCCTGATGATTCCATGAAATGTGGGTTCCGTTCATAGAATCTGTCTCTTGCGGTTAATGCAACGCAGTAGGCCGCTTTAGTGAGTGTAATACATTTCGGGGGGTTCTCGAAAGTACTGCAATCATTAATAATGACAAGAAAGAACTCAAGGCGTAATCTAACCATAAGTTCTTCCCGGATGCTTTCTTCGGACTGGCTGCGCTTGTGTTCGATTAGATTAGATTAGATAAAAAATGTTTAAAAAAATGTTCATGCAAAATATAGCAATATTATAAAAAAAATCCATTTATCTACAAAAAATTATTTTTTTTCGAAAAACGATCAAATTATCAGTAAAATATTATTATTACAGCTAAAAATTAAAGAAACGTATCAAATACAATCTAATCTGAATTGTAAGCAAAATAACATGCTATTATATGGTTTGTTCCTCTTGCCCCAACGGGATGTTCGTCTTGCCCCACTAGTTGAGTAAAACGTACTGAAAATCAATAATTTTATAATCTATTTTTTATCGTGAAAACTGGATTTTTAGAAACTTGTTCTATCAAAGTCTTAGTCAAGACCTGGGACAAGATGACTATCAAAAAATTCGACAGATTTGTTTAACGTTTTTAATGGATTTTAACGAGCATTTCCTTAGCTTGCCCCACTTTCCCCTACATGGGCATTGTTTGGCCTACCCAGTACCATAGAATAGAGAAAGATAGAATTGCCACTCATTTACCGACTGGGGGACAAAACTGTGCTGCCTAACTGATGCCAGCGGCGAAACGGGGAACTACAACACCCTGCGCATAATACTGCCAAGAATGTGGAGAACTGGTTGGCACATATATATTATTCATTACAATTGTAAAATGATTTTAAAAACATGGAAAACAAATCAAAACAATTATGAAAATTCAAGATAAGTGCATCCCTTAAGATTTTTTAAAATAAGGTTAAATGATTTTTATTTCGCATCAGCATCTTTTTTTTTCTAAATTCTAAGATTATGCCAAACAAGTTGACATCCGTTTTCACTTCTCCAAGACATCTGTTTTGTCATGTTGACATTTCGTTGTCGCTGTCAAACCAAGTGAAGAACCGAAAGAGGAAAAGAGTATTTTGCCGTTCGGAGTGAAGAAAAGTGGTCGTGGTGTTCCAGCTTGAAGATTCTGAGGAAGAAACCCGGCCACGCCGGCAACGGTTCCCGAGTTGTGCTTGACGTCGACGGGCTCCTCCTCTTGCTCGTTGTCCGCCTTGCTTTGCCTGTTGCGTCACGCAGAAAAATGTTTTGTAGAATCAGCCTGTGGGGGTTTGATTCAACAAAATATTTTGTTGAATATAATCAACAAAATGTTTGCATTGGATCAACACTCAAATTTTGTTGTTTCGAATCGTGGTATTTTGTTGAGTCTAAGCAGATCTTTGTTGATCGAAATTTGACAGAAGCAGGTTCAAATCAGATTTTTGTTGAAACAACGTCGATTTTTTGTTGATGCAACCCATATTTTTTTTTCAAAATAAGGATAGTCTATAAATTGAATTAACAAAATGTCGAATTGAAATAAAAAAGCATTATTCATCGATATTAGCATTTTTTATTGGAAAATATATTTTTAAATCTGCTACTTAGAGTGTTTCCCTTGTTCTGTCCGAGTACTGCTGAACCGCACCTTGTGTCCTTGCCTCCGCCACCGTCTGATGAAACAACGAGTTGGTGAAATTGCCTTCCATGTTGAATTGGCCATGTTGCCATTGGCGTCCCCGGTGGATCGAGGTTACGTTGTTTTCTGCAGAGGTCTGCAAGAGTGAGAAAAGCATTAAAACGGGGCATTTGAAGTAAAATAACAAGAGCTTACCGGTCATGTTCCGTAGAGGGTTGATATGTTGGGGAATTTTGTGAAGTCTGCTAAACTTGGTGGCAGCTTCCGCTTGTCGATGATGAGTTGGCTTAGTTGGGTGGCGATCAAATCACCCCGAATTCCGCGCTCTAACTTCTCACGTAAAACTTTGCTCACGGCAGGCGTAATACATGGATGAAATACCACGAACGTAATTGCCGCACGGCACGAATTAAACGAACTTCGCCACTGATCAAAATCAGGAAAACTGAACATTTTGACAGATAGCAACACGTGTGAATATCAATTAATTTCATTTGAATCAAAAAACACATTAAAGTTGATTCAACGTCGTTCATGGTAGAATCAACGCAATAATTTTGTTAATATTTCCAAAACGAATTGACAAAAACACAGAGTAAATTCAACTCTAAATTTAGAGTTGTTTCAATTGGTTTTGAGATTTATTTCAACAAAAATCGTTAACTTGAAACAACAAAATATTTTGATGATTCAAATAGGCCTAATTTTTCTGCGTGGTGTTTCGACCATGATTTGCATCAAATTTTCGTCATGGCGCTCGACAGGCGCTTCTCCTTGCGGGTAACGTCCAGCAGGGTGGCGTCCGGGTATTTATTCAGGAATTTTTCAATCGTGTAGCACTGTGAAATTGCCGAGAACCTTTAAGCAGGCACCCACGAGATTCGCCCGGGCAGGTTAGGCGGAAAGTACTAGAAGTCTTCACCGTGTTCCGGAACGTACGCAGTATGACGCAGTCTTCTTCCGGCTTAAAATCTTGTTTCTCAGTGGCATCTTCTTCACCACTTTGTTCCACTCACTCGGTTCTCGTCGACCAACCTGACCAGCGAAGCCTCCGCACTCCAACTTAAACCGCAATTTGCGCCCAATCCTAACGTTCAACCGCCTTCACTAGTCTCGTCTTTTCACCCAGCTTCCAAGCACCATTTCACATTTTTGATCGCCAACTGAACGTCAACAAGCCTTTTTCCATCTGTCACTGTCAAACAAAACGAACCCTCCAGAATGCACAGGGCAGTTCCATCAAAGTGCACAGTGCGCATTTCGACTGAAGTTCCCCGTTTCGAGCAGTGGTGGCGCTGTCGGCAGTGTCCCTTGACGTTTACGAGGGGGAATCGGCAAGTGGCAATTCTACCTATCTCTATTCTATGCCAGTACTTGTTTTAAAACAATTCTAGACACAAACTTTAATCTATTAACAATATTTTTCGATTTTTTTTTAAATATTTAATAACATATTTTTTCATTTTAAGTGTTTTTTTAATAACCCAATGCGGTTTCAAAAACACCCAGGAAGCAAAAAAAATTGGTCCAAGATAATTCCAGATTTAGTTTAAATTCTATCAATGTCTCCCGAGTTAGAGTTACAGAACATTGAAACAGATTTTTTTTCTCCAAAATTTATGTTTCTCATACAAAAAAAAACGATATTTGGAATTTTAAAAAAACTCTATAAGCGAAAAAAATTCATGTTTAAAAACTAAGGGGTACCAGCAGCTTAAGCAAAAAGAAAAGGGGTACCTAGCCAAGAAAAGGTTGAGAAACGCTGCCTTAGTTTTTAAACATGAATTTTTTTCGCTTATAGAGTTTTTTTTAAAATTCCAAATATCGTTTTTTTTTTTGTATGAGAAACATAAATTTTGGAGAAAAAAAATCTGTTTCAATGTTCTGTAACTCTAACTCGGGAGACATTGATAGAATTTAAACTAAATCTGGAATTATCTTGGACCAATTTTTTTTGCTTCCTGGGTGTTTTTGAAACCGCATTGGGTTATTAAAAAAACACTTAAAATGAAAAAATATGTTATTAAATATTTAAAAAAAAATCGAAAAATATTGTTAATAGATTAAAGTTTGTGTCTAGAATTGTTTTAAAACAAGTACTGGGTAGGCCAAACAATGCCCATGTAGGGGAAAGTGGGGCAAGCTAAGGAAATGCTCGTTAAAATCCATTAAAAACGTTAAACAAATCTGTCGAATTTTTTGATAGTCATCTTGTCCCAGGTCTTGACTAAGACTTTGATAGAACAAGTTTCTAAAAAATCCAGTTTTTCACGATAAAAAATAGATTATAAAATTATTGATTTTCAGTACGTTTTACTCAACTAGTGGGGCAAGACGAACATCCCGTTGGGGCAAGAGGAACAAACCATATAATAGCATGTTATTTTGCTTACAATTCAGATTAGATTGTATTTGATACGTTTCTTGAATTTTTAGCTGTAATAATAATATTTTACTGATAATTTTATCGTTTTTCGAAAAAAAAAATAATTTTTTGTAGATAAATGGATTTTTTTTTATAATATTGCTATATTTTGCATGAACATTTTTTTTTAAACATTTTTTATCTAATCTAATCTAATCGAACACAAGCGCAGCCAGTCCGAAGAAAGCATCCGGGAAGAACTTATGGTTAGATTACGCCTTGAGTTCTTTCTTGTCATTATTAATGATTGCAGTACTTTCGAGAACCCCCCGAAATGTATTACACTCACTAAAGCGGCCTACTGCGTTGCATTAACCGCAAGAGACAGATTCTATGAACGGAACCCACATTTCATGGAATCATCAGGGGAAGAAGAAGAAGTGGGGACATACCGTACCAACCAATTCGAGTTATTTATAGAATATGGTGTGTGGTGTGTGTAGGGGAATCGTTGGGAGAGGGATTGTTGTATTATTTAGTAAATGACCTTGTGTCATTATTTCACCACTACGGATTAATTCACTCAAGGGGTGTTAACGGGTGTTAAGGGGTGGCCGAGTGGCTAGAGCATCTGATTACCAATCCAAAGGTGTGAGTTCGAATCCCACCTGATTCCATGCGTTTTTCGTTCATATTCAAAGTTCAATTATAGTCAAATAATTTCAAGGAGACCGGTCGGGAATCGAACCCGGAACCTTCCGCTTATGAGGCGGGAGCCGTAGCCATTAAGCCACGGGCCGGTCCTACAGGTCGAAAAAATAATGTTAAATAATGAAACTTTAGAATCTTTTACCAACCTATTGAATTTTTCTAAGAGATGGTAGTTTCTTTCTTTCTTTTCCAGATATGAGACAAAAATTTAAAGAAAAAGGACAATAATCTAAAAAAGGTACACTTTATTTAAATTAATGAAATTTCTTATCGAATGCAAGCGATTTTTCTCATTTAAATATTTGCTATGTGTTTTGTCGATTTTTTAAATTTGGCCAACAATTCGAAAAAATGTTTCTGGGAAAACCATATCATAAACTTTGCCAAAGATTTGTGACCAGAACATGCCATCTCAATGTACAGATTTTCGAAAATATTTAAAGCACTTGTGTATGGACAGCCCCCATTTTGTATGTATGTATCAATCAATAGAGCTTTATGACGTTTCGCGTACGCACATTAGCGCACCATTCGGTTTTGCTGGCTGACAAAATTTAACCTCACTTTATTTTCGTGTACGTACACACAATACATACGCACGTAGAATGCTCTATAATGCAAAATAGTTGTTTTTCAAATTTAATGATAATCGATTAGCGCCGGGTCCGGTGGCGCAGTGGTTAGCGTGGTAGCCTCTCACCCCGGTATGGCCTGGGTTCAATCCCAGAAAGACCCGGTGGCATTTTTCGAGACGAAATTTGCCTTCTATCGGATGGGGAAGTAAAACGTCGGTCCATTAGCGTAAAAGAGGTTTTGAGTGACTCACCACACATAACCTTCGGACGCCTTTCATTTCATTTTTTCATTTTCTTTATTAGGACGCCTAGAAATGAGCAGAAACTTGCAACAGAGACCACAATAGACCCGGGGGTCGTTAAAGTGGTTTGCTTTGCTTTTTTTTCGATTAGCAAAAACAAAGTAAATCTACAAAAAAAATGTTGCGTTATTTTTTTGTTTCTAATCTGTTGGTTTTTGCTTCTCTCAAATATTTTGTCCGGGATATCATTCAAATGTCCGCCATTACGGGGTTTGTCTTCCGGTACCCCTTGAGACCGCTCGTGGTACCTCCAGGGGTACATGTACCCCAGGTTGAGAACCGCTGAACTAAGGGGTACCAGAAGCGGGGGTCGTTAAAGTGGTTTGCTTTGCTTTTTTTTCGATTAGCAAAAACAAAGTAAATCTACAAAAAAAATGTTGCGTTATTTTTTTGTTTCTAATCTGTTGGTTTTTGCTTCTCTCAAATATTTTGTCCGGGATATCATTCAAATGTCCGCCATTACGGGGTTTGTCTTCCGGTACCCCTTGAGACCGCTCGTGGTACCTCCAGGGGTACATGTACCCCAGGTTGAGAACCGCTGAACTAAGGGGTACCAGCAGCTTAAGCAAAAAGAAAAGGGGTACCTAGCCAAGAAAAGGTTGAGAAACGCTGACCTAAAGGAACAACATTTATATTACCTGAAGATTTTTTTTTTAATAATTGAATCATTACCATGTTTCTCTAGCATATACGAAAAACTGCGTGTAATGCTTGGAAAAACAAACAAACCCTGTTCTCATGACATTTGCTGTAATTTTTTAATCGAGCCTAAGCTATCTTTTCTTTAAACTTTTTTTTTTCAGCGCAGTTTTTTTTATTTTGTCATAATTTAAGAATTTATATTCTAAATATATCATTGCTTCGGCAGAAGTCTCAGCGCGTAGTCGTGTTTTTTTCGCGGTGTGTTTGGCGCGTTTTTCACGGCGATTCCGAGGCGTGTGCGAGCGGACAAGCCCGTTCCGGTGGTCAGAGAGGCCACAATCTGGTCGTCGTGGACACGGCGGTGGTGCAGCGGCGGAGAAGGAACGAGTTCCCGTATCCGAGCAGCAGCAGCAGGAGGAGTCAGCAGCAGCGGCTGCGGAGGCAGCTGAGGCGAGAGACGGTCGTTGGCCGGTGGAATCGGCCCCGGAGAGTCGACTGCGGTCGGCGGACCAGTTTTCGGCCAGGCCAGGTCGGAGACAACCCCCGTTGTTTACGTGGCTGGCAGCAGGCGCACAACAACAACAACAAGCGCGCGCAAACGAGCTTCCCGCGCATCCCGCTGCGGGCGGCAGCCAGTGCGGCCAGTTCGGCGGTGAGTGAAAGGCGAGTTTTTGTTAGCGTTTAGTTTTTTTCTCATAGTTTTTTTCGGTTAGTTTTTTCTTTCTCCTTTTTACTTTTGCGATTAGTTTCATCACTTTCATTTTCGTTTAGTTTGTCGCGTTTCTCCGCAAACATGGATCCGACCGAGTCGGACCATGAGGAATTCGACTTCGATTCAACCCTTGAGGGTGACGAGGACGTGGAAATGGAGGACTCTGTTCCGGGAGTTCCTTCAAACACCACCAACCGGGACCTGAAGGATGAGGATGCTGGCGGTAAAGGGGGATCCTCGGTCGGGTCTAAGAGGACGAAGCGGAAGCGTCCTAAATCAGATCCGAATCCGGTTCCCCCTCAACCACCGATTCCTCCCTTGACTCCAGACCCGATTCCTCCCTTGACTCCAGAACCGATTCCTCCCAATCCAGATCCAATTCCTCCTAAAACACTGGTGCCGAATCCGGATCCAAATCCCCCTCCGCACCTGAATCCTCATTCTCAAAAACCGATTCCTCGTCCTCGTCAGTATCAAGAGGGATCGCAAACGGAATGGGTGGTCTTCTTCCGGCCCAAACAGAAGCCGTTAAACTTTGTACAGATCACCAAGGATTTGCAGAAGCACTCGAATGTACCAAGCTGAACAAGAGCAAGCTCCGCGTGATCGTGAACTCCGCGGTGCAAGCGAATCAGATCGTAACTGATCTGCGGTTCAGCATTGAGTACCGTGTTTGGATTCCGGCCCACAAAGTCGAAATCGACGGCGTGGTGACCGATGACAGTCTGTCGCTTGTCGACCTCTCAAGGGCGGTGGGACGCTTCAAGAACCCTAAACTTCCAGCTGTGGAGGTAGTCGAGTGCCGACAACTGGGCAACGTCACCACCGAGGGTGGCCAGAAGAAGTTCATTCCTTCTGCCTCGTTCCGGGTGACTTTTGCAGGGTCAGCTCTGCCGGACTACATTGAGCTGTACAAGCTTCGGCTTCCAGTTCGATTGTACGTTCCGCGAGTGATAAGCTGCGAAAACTGCCAGCAGTTGGGACACACCATGACCTACTGCAGCAACAAGAGCAAGTGCTCAAAGTGCGCTGGCCCCCACAAGGACGTGGAATGCCAAAAACAGGATGAAAAATGCCTGCTTTGCGGCGGGGAACCGCACAAAACTCGGCAGTGCCCAAAGTACAAGGAGCGCGAGGACAAAATGAAGCGATCCTTGAGGGAACGCTTCGCTTCGCTTCGCTAGGAGACGGTGATTTTAGCGGATTGCAGACTGGATTTTCGCCATGTGATGTGATGATTGTCTAAGCCCAAGTTGCCTAGGAATCGATAATTGGGAATAGAACCAATTCCACCTGAACCAGATTCTCACCACCATGGCAGCCGTCCATTGCCGGCCGCTCCCATCTCCACCGCGCACCAGGGACAAGGAAAGGGAATTGGAAGACGGGAAGTGTTGATGCTCCACTTTTTTAAGAGTATTAAGGGAAAATCTCCACGGTATCCTCAAGTAAGTTTCGCTTGGAGTTGGACGGTTTTTGGGAAGGTAAATGGTCTGAGGAGCCACCCTAGGCGAGTGGTAACGACCTTTGGCATTGTTGTTCGAATTCTTCGTGTGTTCTCATTTCTAATGGGAATGCTTTCAATTCTTCTCATCTCTTATTGGATGAATTCTATCAGTCGCCCAGGCTATTCATAGCGAGGTATTTTTAGATTCAATTTCAACTGCGCTTGCAAATCTTGCATGCAATCTTGTTTGAGTTCTGATGTTCAACTTACATTCAATGCAATTCTAAGTCCGATTCTTGGATTCAACTATACCAATCTGATTCCTCCTCAAGCTACCAATGCTCCACGGTTAAGTGGAAAGCATTTTGCTTACCAATCCTAAGGACAGGGGATCGAACCCCGCCGTGAGCTTGAAGTTTTTTCATTAATTCCAAATTCAATGAGTCCAGAACTTTCTCGTTGGGAGCAGATGGGTATCGAACCCAGAACCATTCGCTTATAAAGCGAACATCGTAACCATTCAGCCACGACCGCTCCTTCGAAGCGATCCTTGAGGGAACGCTCCAAAAAGTCCTTCGCGGAAATCCTGAGTCAGGTGACCCACTCCAATCGCTTCGCTCCTTTGGCGGATGAAGATTCGGGGGACGAGGAATCCGATGTGGAGGTTCTCTTCCAGAGAGATGAGGAAAGTGACTCTTCCGGGCCAAACCCGAAGCGCAACAAGGCTTCCAAGTCCAGAAAAGCCGCTGGCGGCAAGGGTAAGGAGAGTGACTCGTTGAACTTCGAGGAGGATTTTCCTTTCGGATTTTTCCCAAGCCGCTGAAGCCCGTTCCCAAGCTGCCAAAGATCCCCCCAAAAACGGTTCCTCAACCAAATCCGATCACCGATGCCTTCAAAGGAGTCCTTACTTTTTCCACAATCGTGGAATGGCTGTGCTCTTTTGTGAGTGAGCCGACGCGTTTAATCATAAAGCGGTTTGAGCCTCTCGCTAGACACATCGGGAAACAGCTTGCTAGCACGATGCCCCTCTTGTCGTTCATTTCCTTTGATGGGTAATACACCAAAAACGAAAAACGGCATCTCCTTTCTACAATGGAATTGTAGAAGTTTAACCCCCAAGTTAAACGATTTTCAACAATTCGCATTCGAACGGGACTGTGATGTGTTTGCGCTGAGCGAAACGTTTCTTATCGGAGATGAGACGCCAGCTTTCCGGGGGTACAACATCATCACAGAGAGCAGGGCAGGACCAAATAGAGGTGGAGGTGTACTGATTGGGGTCAGGAAATGCCACACTTTTAGAAAGGTCACGCTCCCGAAGCTAGGAGGAATCGAAGCAGTCGCAGTTCAGGCCAGGATCAGAGGACTGGACATTTGCATTGTGTCCGTCTACGTTCCCCCACAGGTGTCGTTAACTCGACAAAAGTTGTGGGGTATGCTTGAGCTGTTGCAGGCACCGCGACTGGTTCTGGGTGACTTTAATCTTCACAGCACCGAGTGGGGAAGTCACAAGACAGACCCTCAAGCATATCTGATTCATGAACTGTGCGACGACTTCCAGATGACCCTCCTAAACAGGGACAAGCAAGTTACGCGGATTGCAACACCACCAACGCCAACTTCGTCCGGTACGAAGGCGAGTGCCATCGACTTGTCGCTCTGTTCCAACAGTCTGGCAGTTCTTTGTGACTGGAACGTGCTTCAAGATCCTCGTGGCAGTGATCATTTGCCGATCGCTATTCTGGTTAGCCATGGTCCACAGCAATCGACAACGGTGGAGATGCCTTACGATCTGACGCGAAATATCGACTAGAAACAGTACGCGGAGGCAGTCTTCAATGGAGTTGAGTTGCGAGATGGGTTGGCACCGCTTGAAGAATATGCGTATCTGGCTAATTTGATCTATGACAGTGCGTTACAAGCTCAGACGAAACCCGTCCCGGGACCGTACATCCGAACGCGCCCTCCACTTCCCTGGTGGGACAAGGAGTGTACGGATCTCTCGGCGGCCAGGTCTGTAGCTTATGTGGACTTCTGCAAGTGTGGAATCCGAGCGAACTTCCAAAAGTACAGAGCTCTTGATCGCAGGTACAGTAATACTCTGAAGCGGAAGAAGCGAATGTACTGGCGGAAGTTCGTTGAAGGACTACCAGCAGATACGTCCATGAGCACTCTGTGGCGCGTTGCGAGGGCCATGCGTAGAGGTTCCGTTCCGAACGAGAGTGTGGAAAAATCGGACAAGGGGATATTGGATTTCGCCAAGAAGGTGTGCCCGGACTCGGTGCCGACACAACCATCATTCGACGTTGTTGATGGGAGCGATTCTAATCCTCCCTTCTCGATGGTAGAGCTCTCCATAGCACTATTGACGGGCAACAACACTGCTCCTGGTCCGGACAAGATCAAGTTCAGCTTGCTGAAAAATCTTCCGGACGTCGCCAAGCAGCGTCTGTTGAATCTGTTCAACACGTTCGTGGAGCAGAACGTAATTCCACACGAATGGCGACAGGTCCGGGTGGTTGCCATTCAAAAGCCCGGTAAGCCGGCGTCCGACCACAACTCGTATCGTCCAATCAGCTTGCTGTCGTGTCTACGCAAGTTGCTGGAGAAGATGATCCTCGACCACCTCGAACCATGGATGGAACGAGAGCACTTGCTGTCAGACACGCAGTATGGCTTCCGGAGAGGCAAGGGAACAAGCGACTGTCTAGCCTTGCTGGCCACAGGAATCGACATAGCCCGTGGTAAAAACAGCAAATGGCTTCTGTCTTCCTAGACATCAAGGGTGCATTCGATTCAGTCTCCATCGATGTGTTGGGAGTAAAGCTGCGGCGGAGCGGTCTCAATCCGACGATGTGCAACTTCCTCATCAACCTGTTGTCAGAAAAACACATGCACTTTGTGCAAGGTGATCTGGCAATCACCCGGATAAGTTACATGGGTTTGGCACAAGGCTCACGCCTTAGCCCATCCATGTATAACTTCTACGTCAGCGATATCGATGATTGCTTGACCGGAGACTGCACCCTTATACAGTACGCAGATGACGCAGTGGTTTCAATCGCTGCCAAGAAGGAAGTCGATCTGCTAGAACCCTTGCAAGATACCCTGAACAACTTGGCCCATTGGGCAGTTGGAAAGGGTATTGAATTCTCTCCGGAGAAGACGGAACTGGTCGTTTTTACGGGGAAGCATGAACCGCCGCAGCTCAATCTTTCTCTTTCGGGAAAGACTATCGAGCAGTCGGACCACTTCATGTACATGGGTACCATCTTTGATCAGAAGGGGACATGGGGGAAGCACATTAACTAACTGAAGCAAAAGTGCCTGCAAAGAACTAATTTTCTGCGCAGCGTCTCTGGCAACCGGTGGGGTGCTCATCCTTCTGACCTGCTTCGACTGTACAAGACAACGATACTTTCGGTACTGGAATATGGCAGTTTCTGCTTCCAAACAGCTGCGAAATCACGCTTGTTGGTTCTCCAGCGGATACAGTACCGAAGTCTTCGCATTGTCTTGGGTTGCATGCACTCAACTCACAACATGACCCTCGAGGTCTTGGCTGGAGTGTTGCCTCTGCGAACTCGTTACTACGAACTGTCTTACCGGTTCCTGATCCGGTGTGATTACAGGAATAAACTGGTAATTGACAACTTTGAAACGTTGCTGAACCTTCATGTTGAGTCTCGGTGCATGCTTCTATATTATGACTTTATGTCATCGTGGGAGTGGAGCCCGAGCACAACGGTACAGCGCACGCCTCCGTTAACCAGCAGCACCCTGATTGGCTTCGACACGTCCATGAAAGCCGATACTCGCGGTATCCCAGACCATCTTCTGCGGGGAGTTGTACCGTCGATCTTCGCATCAAAGTACAACCATGTTCCTCCAAACAACAGATTCTTCACCGATGGCTCCAAGCTCGACGGCTGTACAGGCTTCGGTGTCTATCATGAATCTTATCAGCTGTTCTTTAAGCTGAAGGATCCGAGTTCGGTTTACGTCGCAGAGTTAGCCGCGGTTTACTGCGCACTGCGAATCATCGAGACCATGCCACCTGACCACTACTTCATCTTCATCGATAGCTTTAGCTCTGTTGAGGCTATCCGGTCTCTGAAGCCGACCAGGCAGTCTGCGTTTTTCCTCACGGAAATACGTAAGACTTTAAACAACCTGGCGGCTCAGTCCTTCAGCATCACGGTGGTGTGGGTCCGCGCTCATTGCTCGATTCCGGGTAATGAGAAAGCGGACTTGCTCGCCAAGAAGGGTGCTGAGAGTGGAGACATTTTTGAAAGGCCAATTAGCCTACAAGAATGCTACGGTTTTCCGAGGCAGCGTGCGCTTCTGGATTGGCAAACACAATGGGACGGCGACACCAAGGACGTTGGATGTATTCCATACGACCTAAGGTGCAAAGAAAAGCCTGGTTCAAGGGAATGGACTTGACGCGTGGATTCATCAGAACGTTGTCCCGCCTTATGTCGAACCATTACTCGTCCAAGGCTCATCTGTACCGTATCAACATGAGTGATACGAACCTTTGTGACTGTGGGCAGGGTTATCAGGACATCGACCATCTCGTATGGGCGTGTCCAGATCACCAGGCTCACATAATTAATTTGAAAGATACCCTCAGGGCCCGAGGAAGACCACCAGAAATCCCGATGCGAGACGCGCTATCTCAACTAGACCTTGATGTTCTCTATCCTATCTATCAGTTCCTCTCAGATTCCAAAATATCTATTTAGTTTTCTTCCAGTTAGTTTCCCTTCAGTTAGTTTTCCTCTAGTTAGTATAACTCGCCTTCGCACAAAGCCGTCGTTTCTGGTTGCACCGGAAGCAAAGCAAGATCGCCCCAGCAGCTGGACACCGAGTTGCGGCTGAGGACAAAACGCAAAGGCCAGCAGAGCCAACCAAGACCCCTACACAATCCCCCTTCCCTTCCCACGCCTTGTCCTTAACATCATTCCCTTCCCTACTTAGTAGGCCGCGGGTAATCGGCTCCCCTCCCAGTAACATTTACACACAAGATCCTCTGTAATTATTAAGTCAAATGTAATTACAAAAGCCGACTCGGTCCTAACCAGGTCCCAGTACCGAAAAGGACCTAATAAAAATAATTTTATGAAAAAAAAATATGCTAAATATATCTCAAAACAATCCTGCTATTTTAGTTGAAAATTATAATAAACATGCCAGACACGCAGCGCAGCTGATAGCAAACGAAAACGACGACGACAACAAAAGTCCAAGCAGAGAAAAAGCGCGCGCTTGTAGGTAAACAGGCAGGCATGCAGGGAGAACCTGAGACAGAGCACGTGCGTGTACGAATTGGAATTAAGAAAATCGCTGTTAGGTAGCCCCTTACAGCTGGCCGCGCAAAAAGGGTCAGTTTTGGGCGCTAATAACTTCGCGGGAAAAAATCCTAAAAATATGGTGTCTTCGGGAAAGTTGTTCTAAATTTAATGAAAATTCTACATTTGAGAAATTGTAAGAATCGGATAATTATGGCGCCTTCCACAGGTAAAAAAGTAAAACAGTTGCTTTTCTCCATACATTTTGACAATTTTTCCCATACAAACTTTAAGCGATTGGAGGAGGGGTTCCCGTGGTCAGAATGAGCTCAAATTTGGAATTTTCCTAGTGATGGGTCAATCTTTGATTTCCGGGGGTAGCTCCAAAAAAGTCCGGATTTGGACCACCCTAATGCGCAGTGTATGAAATGTTTTGGAAGTTTGTAAGTGTAAGTCTGTAGTGTATTATCTAATAAGCATATATAGTTATGTAATGATAATGTATATGGTCAAGATGATTCTAGGAAGCTGTAAAAATTAGCAAAAATTTTAAATACAAATGCTCCAGATGGTTCGCTTACTATTGTCCGTTTCTCTCGAAGATACACGCCACGCGGCATTTCAGAATATGCCGCATACATTGTTACCAGCAAATTTTCTGCACTTTTGGTGCAATAAAAAACATGCCCGGCAACAATGCCATGCGATTCGAAGAAGAAGATCAATTTGTAATTTGTGAATCAAATCCGGATTTGTTTCAGATTCTTGATGGCCGCATTCTGCGTTAAATTAGGTGTTAAACCTGGTTTTAATTTTGCGAAATTTGATCAGTTGTGAAAACATTTAAATATGATCATAAATAAGTTCATAGTGAATAAATTCAGCCCCTTTAAAAAAGAGTTGGAAAATAGTCGCGCGAAGTTGTTTTTTATTGTCGGCTTCGTTTCGGGTGCGTTTCAGAGGTGAAATGGGATGATTGCGGGAAGAAGAAGAATCCCGGATGATTGAGAGGCTTCGCCCTTGTGTGTGTGCGGCGCAGAGGCACACAGTGTGGAGCGAAAAATCATCGCTAGTTGGAAAAGAGTCGCGCGATTGAAAAGTAGTTTTTTTTGTTGGCTTTGTTTCGAGCGCGTTTCAGAGGTAAAATGGGAAGATTGCGGGAAGAGGAAGAATCCCGGATGATCGAGAGGCTTCGCCAGTGTGTGTGTGCGGCGCAGAGACACACAGAGTGGAGCGAAAAATCATCGCTAGTTGGAATCAGTGTCTTGCGAACCTTCGTGGTTAACGGACACTAGAGCTGCGGTATTTTTTACTACCTAAGCTCAGAGTTATTTCAAACAAAATTCACAGTCTTTTTAAAGACTACCTGAGTTATTTACCAAAATTCTAAACAGTCTTTTCAAGACTAACCCCACCTGAAATTTTGTTGTATTTTACAAACGAAGCCATCTTTTTAAGAGAACTTTGCTTGCAAAATGCGTCAAAACAAAGGTAAACGCAAATCTTCTGAAGATTTGGTCATTACGTCGGTGAAGCGTTTGAACGCTAAGCCGGCTAACGGAAACAGAAAAAGAAAACAGCCTCATCCGAGGTCTGATTCTGATTCTGAAAGTGAGGTCAATCCTCCAATTCCATTGGCAAACAGTTTCGGTGTTTTATCCGAAACTGTTGACAAGGATCCTTCTCCTCGTACTGAGCCTTCTGCCGTCGAGAAACGAGTAAAGGCTCCGCCAATTGTAGTGACTTCCGTCTCCGATTTGGCCAGCTTGTAACCTGACCACGATCTTCATCTGCTCAGGTTTGACAGTCGTCGACCGCTTATCTCACAGAGAACCGTGAAGGCAAATCTTTACAGTCTGTAGGCTTATGTATTGCACTACACTTGCACAACAAACAGAACAACACCACAAACCTCACCACGACTGATCGTACGCTATCACGATCATTTGCACCAGATGTCCGTACATTGCCCAATACCACCTCGCGTACGCACTATCCGCGAGAGTTGAAGCTACTGTTCGCTTACTAAGGGTATCTGCACCAATGTTTACCCCAATCATCATCAGCATTTGCGATTGCCTGAAAGTGCACACCTGTGCATGGAATGACCACGAGAGAAGACTACATAAACAACCTGTGCGACAGTCAACGCGGAGATCAACATTAACACCCACGATCACCGCATAATCTCAATTAATCTCCTTCAACCAACCAGTCCAGAACCGGTGGACCGGTATGATGATCCTGAGGGCTGAACCTCACTTCGCTCACATTGCTCTCTCGCTCAGAAACGATAAGCCCGAGGATGACCCCGAAGATGACCATCGAACCCGATAAAACCTACCACATGCGCTAATACCACCATCAGTTGGCAGTTAACCATAAAGCAGGTCACCTCGCTAAACCAATTTCGCGTCTGCAAGAGGAACAAAAAAGTGTGAAGAAGATCTACAAGTTGGATATTTGTGACGCGGGTTCATCGACCTGACTGCTGTAAGCAGAGTCCCGGGAAAATGGTGGATTAGTTCTAACTTAATTGTTTTATCTAGAACGCAGCTTTGAGGCTGAGGATCGGGACGGAGTGATTTCGCGGTGAACCAAATTGAACGCGATCACAATAGGTGCGATGTGGTTCTAAACTAGTGTTGCTGATTACTAAATTAAGCGCTTCTTTCTTTAGAGCAATTGGTCATATTTTGGCCGGACTGTGGTCTGCGCCTCACCTAAGCGCCATAGCTTTATTAACATGGCTTGTGCGCGTGCAGGAGTATTGATTGAGATCGGTAAGATTCGTGAGGGTGTTTGCAGAGTGGACTTTTTGGGGAAAATTGGTAGAATATCGTCATTCTAAGGCCTTCTCGTTGGACTTCTGTCCAGGCCCTATTCTTCTCTTCCAAACATGTACTACAACTACAAAATGGCGGCGGCTGGAACGAACGCTGGTCCACTGGAGTGGATCTACGCCGCGCTTGACTGGGCCGCTGGTGTGCCCGGAGAACCGGCTAGGAGTCGGTGGCGAGATGGTGTTGCGACAGGCAGCTGGTATGATGGCGGGTCAGGACGACCAAGCCGACGAACGAGGGCGTGAGAACGCCGTACCGCAGACAGCAGCGTCGAGGGATTTACACTTTTTACACTGACACATTTACACTTAGGTTAATTCACTAATATAGGTTTAGTATGACCATCTTGTCCGTACGTTTAAAACGGCCTGATGAAGGCGCCTCTTTGAGTGCGATTAAATGGATCCAATCATGATAAATTCTTGTGTATTTCTGAATTTTTCCGCCCTTTCGGGCCAAATAAAACATGAAAACTTATAACTGATGATTTTATTGTGCACTGCAAATATTCTACTTTTTCGGTTCTGGGTGTGGAGACGGGAGAGTTTCTTAGGAATTTCTGCTCAGCGGACGCGAACCTCAACAACTGGACTTCGTGGTGCGGGAAGCAGCGTTTCTGGTGAGTTGTGAACTTTGTTATCCAAGTCTCATACATGTCTGGTTAGCTGGTGACAAGCTTTCGAACGCAACTGAAGAATTGCAAGGAAACTTGCAATTTGAAGGTTTCGTTCCAGCAGTCGAAGAGGAGAATGTCGCTTGTTGACGGAATCTTTACAAGATCACCAAACTTTTGTTGGTTATTTGAAAACCACAAACACAATTTCTACACGTATGAGACCAAGAATGCTCGTCCATTCAAGGCGGTCCTGAAAGGTCTCTCCAACGACTTGTCGGTGGATGAGATCAAAAACGAATTTAAGATGTTGCTTGGCTTTGCCCCATCCCAAGTAATACCAATGAAGAAAAAATCAAACGGGATTATTTCTCGCTTTGGTTTGACTTAACAATTTTATCTGATTCATTTCAACAGAAATGAAATCAACAATTTGAAAATTTTGGACAAAGTACAGTTATTGTTCCATGTACGGGTAAAGTGGGAGCATTTTAAGAAACATGGCGGTAATGGCCAGAATCTGACCCAATGCCGGCGTTGTCAGGCATTCGGTCACGGTACTGATCATTGCGCCATGGTTCCAAAATGCATTGCGGGGATTCTTCTCACGACAAGGACAATTGTCCGTGAAAGAAGTCACCCAATTTAAATGTGCAAATTGTGGTGGAAATCACAAATCAAATTTCTGGGATTGTCCCATCAGAAAAAAGGTTTTGGATTCTCGTGCTAAGCATCAGCCGAAATCCAAACCGAAATTTTCTCAAAGTCAGGTTGTACCTGCATCTTTAAATCAAACGTTCGTGCTGTCTAACTCGAACAATGCTAGAAATACCCCTACCGTGGAAAAGTTAGGTAACAATAATGGTACCGTCAGTGGGGGTGACTATGGGTCAAAAAACGAAACACCTCTCGAAATTTCTTAATAACAAAAACAATTTAAATAACATCGAAAATCTTTTAACGTAGATTTGTTCTTAGATAGTTTACTAACATTTTCCCAAAATATGGTCGATTTTGATGAACACTACCTTAAATGCCAATTGTTTGAAAATTGACCCAATCTCACCCCTTAGAGGGGTGACATTGGGTCAAATGAAACTAAAATGATGCTGAAATACAAAGATATGGTAAAAAAGTCATCCAACAGCGTTTCTTGTTCGAGGGAATCGTATTGACACGCTACAATGTTTGAAGTGGAGATTTTCAAACACTTGGGTAGTTTTCGAGCAATTCTAACAAAATATTAGAAAAATGATTTTTCGAGAGGTCATTTTGGCCAAAAACGTACCCCAACTTTAGACATCTGCCAAAATAACAGGATATGTTTTAGGAACGAATTTTTTCAGCGAAGTCATCTTAAGATGTCCCCTACACAACCCTTTTAACAGAATTCAGTTTCATTGAAAAGAATCTGAGAAATGGTAAAATCCGTAAAAATCATTTTGACCCAATCTCACCCCCAGACCCAATGTCACCCCACTGACGGTATTTCTTATGCCAACGTCGTTTCGGGTTCGGTTTCATCCACGAATTTTAAATTCTCTACCAATCTTCAAATTGGGCAGGTACCTCAAACTTCATTTGAAAATTTTTCTGCTGGCAACGCTTTGGGATCTTCTGATCTCGGCGATGTTACGTTTGAAAAATGACTTTTTGCAAAACTCACTGTTTGGTTTGATTCAAACAATGAGTAATGCTACATCCATGATGGAAGCAATCCAGATTGGATTAAAATTTGCGAATGATGTTGTTCTTACCCTGAAGTTTAATCATGGATCTAAGTAATTCCATCAATATTATGAATTTTAATGCTCGCTCTTTAAAAGCGAAAGAAAATGAATTTTTCAACTTTTTACGAGTTCATTACGTGCATGTTGCTGTTATAACCGAAACATTTGAAAAAACTGGCACTTTTTTGAAAAGTGATCCAGATTATAAAGTTATAACCAATAACAGAATGAATCGAAATGGCGGTGGAGTTGCAATAGTTATCCACCGTAGTAGGGGATTTGAATATACTTACTCGGCATAGATCTCGATTTTTGATCATCGGTGATTTTAATGCCAAACACCAATCTTGGAATAATTCAAAAGTAAATTCCAATGGTAAAATTCTATTCAGAGATTGCACTTCTGGTCTTTATTCGGTTTTCTATCCGAATGGGCCAACTTGCTTTTCTTCTGTTAGAAATCCATCAACAATTGATTTGGTTTTGACAAATCAAAGTCAGTATTGTGGTCCTTTAGTGACTCATGCTGATTTTGATTCTGATCATCTTCCAGTAACTTTTTCAATTTCTCATGAAGCAGTTATCAGACCCAATAGTTCTGTGTTTAATTATCACAAAGCTAATTGGGACAGGTATCAGCATAATATTGAGAATAATTTAAATCATGATTTTGTTTTAGAAACCAAAGCTGATATTGATTCAGCCTTGGAATCTTAAACTAATGCAATTTTGGATGCTAGGAATATTTCTATTCCTAAAGTCCAAGTCAAATTTGATTCTCCCATTAATGATGACGATCTTCAGCTTCTGATTCGTCTGAAAAATGTTCGCCGAAAAGAGTATCAACGTTCTCGTGATCCTGCACTGAAGCGAATTCAAAAAGATTTGCAAAAGGTTATTGACCACAGATTCACTCTCCTGCGAAATGAAAAGTTCGCAAGAGATGTCGAACAAATTAAACCTTATTCCAAACCTTTTTGGAAACTTTCAAAGGTTCTTAAGAAACCTCAAAAACCAATCCCTTCTTTAAAAGATGGTGATAATATTCTATTAACTAATGGGGAGAAAGCTCAAAAACTTGCTCAGCAGTTTGAGAGTGCTCATAATTTCAACATAAATGTTTTGAGTCCTATTGAAGATCAAATTTCAATAGAATTTCAGAATATTGTTGAACAAGAGTTTTCATCAGATGATGTTTTTAATACGGATCTAAATGAAATAAAATCTATTATCAAAAAAATTAAAAATATGAAAGCCCCTGGTGAGGATGGCATTTTTTACATTTGAATTAAAAAATTACCTGACGCAACTTTAAGTAGATTGGTCAAAATTTGCAACAAATGTTTTGATTTGGCATATTTTCCCAGTAGTTGGAAAAATGCCAAAGTAGTTCCGATTTTGAAACCGGATAAAAATCCTGCTGAAGCCTCAAGCTATCGGCCCTTGCTTTCATCTACTAGTAAATTATTCGAAAGAATAATTCTTAATAGAATGATGACACACATTAATGAAAATTCAATTTTCGCTGATGAGCAGTTTGGATTTCGCCTTGGGCATTCAACTACTCATCAGTTGTTGAGAGTTTCAAATTTAATTTGAAGCAACAAATCTGAGGGCTATTCTACTGGCGCTGATCATCTAGACATAGAAAAAGCATTTGACAGTATTTGGCATAAAGGTTTGATTGCGAAATTAAAAAGGTTTAATTTTCCGATTTATATCGTGAAAATTATTTGATGGATCGTACTCTGCAGGTATGTTATCAGAACAGCAAATCTGATCAACTACCTGTACGTGCCGGCGTCCCTCAAGGAAGCATTTTGGGTCCAATTTTAAACAATATTTTTACTTCTGACTTGCCTGATTTGCCCCCAGGATGTCAGAAATCACTTTTTGCTGATGATAGGGGGAGAGGGGGTAATATGCATCCCCTAAGGGAAAACTGTAATTTCTCAACCATTACAGCATTACTGTGGAAGAATTTTGTTCGATGTTCTAAAACAACTATTATTCTTCGTCATCCATGTGAAAAAAGTCTTAAAAAACCTCAAAATTGTTCGAAAATATCAAATTTCTAAAAACATTTTTGATTTATTTCAAACAACCATGCGGGGCAATATGCACCGCAACATTGGGGCAAAATGCACTACAACAACGGGGCAAAATGCACCACAACATGGAGCAAAATGCACCGGGTAAAATCAGTTTTCACTAGTCACCACTAGATGACACCGCTGTTTTTACTAAGGAGCTTCACAGCGGTGCATTTTGCCCCGACTACGATTTTTGCAGAAAATTTAATTAAAAATGCATTTTTTGATGTTTTTGGACTCATCTATCTACAGAATAACGAATATTATGGCAAAATCTATTTGCCTTAACACTTACAATATCAATATATGCTTTTTTAATTGTCCAAAAATCATAATAAAAGTGCAAAGAAAATTAGATGAAAACACAACATTTTAAAGTTTTGCAAATAACTTGAGCTGTTTTTATACTGCGATGCTCAAATTTTTCCAGCATGGTTAAGCAATGTTAAGCTTCCAATTTCTATGATTTTTCCCCGGAAAATTCTTCCAAATACGCAGGGGGTGCATTTTGCCCCGGGGGTGCATATTACCCCCTTTCCTTGTAGGGGGAGGTAGAAAGGTCTCTCCAACGACTTGTCGGTGGATGAGATCAAAAACGAATTTAAGATGTTGCTTGGCTTTGCCCCATCCCAAGTAATACCAATGAAGAAAAAATCAAACGGGATTATTTCTCGCTTTGGTTTGACTTAACAATTTTATCTGATTCATTTCAACAGAAATGAAATCAACAATTTGAAAATTTTGGACAAAGTACAGTTATTGTTCCATGTACGGGTAAAGTGGGAGCATTTTAAGAAACATGGCGGTAATGGCCAGAATCTGACCCAATGCCGGCGTTGTCAGGCATTCGGTCACGGTACTGATCATTGCGCCATGGTTCCAAAATGCATGGTTTGCGGGATTCTTCTCACGACAAGGACAATTGTCCCGTGAAAGAAGTCACCCAATTTAAATGTGCAAATTGTGGTGGAAATCACAAATCAAATTTCTGGGATTGTCCCATCAGAAAAAAGGTTTTGGATTCTCGTGCTAAGCATCAGCCGAAATCCAAACCGAAATTTTCTCAAAGTCAGGTTGTACCTGCATCTTTAAATCAAACGTTCGTGCTGTCTAACTCGAACAATGCTAGAAATACCCCTACCGTGGAAAAGTTAGGTAACAATAATGGTACCGTCAGTGGGGGTGACTATGGGTCAAAAAAACACCTCTCGAAATTTCTTAATAACAAAAACAATTTAAATAACATCGAAAATCTTTTAACGTAGATTTGTTCTTAGATAGTTTACTAACATTTTCCCAAAATATGGTCGATTTTGATGAACACTACCTTAAATGCCAATTGTTTGAAAATTGACCCAATCTCACCCCTTAGAGGGTGACATTGGGTCAAATGAAACTAAAATGATGCTGAAATACAAAGATATGGTAAAAAAGTCATCCAACAGCGTTTCTTGTTCGAGGGAATCGTATTGACACGCTACAATGTTTGAAGTGGAGATTTTCAAACACTTGGGTAGTTTTCGAGCAATTCTAACAAAAATATTAGAAAAATGATTTTCGAGAGGTCATTTTGGCCAAAAACGTACCCCAACTTTAGACATCTGCCAAAATAACAGGATATGTTTTAGGAACGAATTTTTTTCAGCGAAGTCATCTTAAGATGTCCCCTACACAACCCTTTTAACAGAATTCAGTTTCATTGAAAAGAATCTGAGAAATGGTAAAATCCGTAAAAAATCATTTTGACCCAATCTCACCCCCCAGACCCAATGTCACCCCCACTGACGGTATTTCTTATGCCAACGTCGTTTCGGGTTCGGTTTCATCCACGAATTTTAAATTCTCTACCAATCTTCAAATTGGGCAGGTACCTCAAACTTCATTTGAAAATTTTTCTGCTGGCAACGCTTTGGGATCTTCTGATCTCGGCGATGTTACGTTTGAAAAAATGACTTTTTTGCAAAACTCACTGTTTGGTTTGATTCAAACAATGAGTAATGCTACATCCATGATGGAAGCAATCCAGATTGGATAAAAATTTGCGAATGATGTTGTTTTTACCCTGAAGTTTAATCATGGATCTAAGTAATTCCATCAATATTATGAATTTTAATGCTCGCTCTTTAAAAGCGAAAGAAAATGAATTTTTCAACTTTTTACGAGTTCATTACGTGCATGTTGCTGTTATAACCGAAACATTTGAAAAAACTGGCACTTTTTTGAAAAGTGATCCAGATTATAAAGTTATAACCAATAACAGAATGAATCGAAATGGCGGTGGAGTTGCAATAGTTATCCACCGTAGTAGGGGATTTGAATATACTTACTCGGCATAGATCTCGATTTTTGATCATCGGTGATTTTAATGCCAAACACCAATCTTGGAATAATTCAAAAGTAAATTCCAATGGTAAAATTCTATTCAGAGATTGCACTTCTGGTCTTTATTCGGTTTTCTATCCGAA
Organism: Culex quinquefasciatus; assembly: GCF_015732765.1. Lineage (NCBI taxonomy): Eukaryota > Metazoa > Arthropoda > Insecta > Diptera > Culicidae > Culex > Culex quinquefasciatus. The sequence goes on along the minus strand of NC_051861.1, from coordinate 64,374,956 downwards.
TGGGCCAACTTGCTTTTCTTCTGTTAGAAATCCATCAACAATTGATTTGGTTTTGACAAATCAAAGTCAGTATTGTGGTCCTTTAGTGACTCATGCTGATTTTGATTCTGATCATCTTCCAGTAACTTTTTCAATTTCTCATGAAGCAGTTATCAGACCCAATAGTTCTGTGTTTAATTATCACAAAGCTAATTGGGACAGGTATCAGCATAATATTGAGAATAATTTAAATCATGATTTTGTTTTAGAAACCAAAGCTGATATTGATTCAGCCTTGGAATCTTAAACTAATGCAATTTTGGATGCTAGGAATATTTCTATTCCTAAAGTCCAAGTCAAATTTGATTCTCCCATTAATGATGACGATCTTCAGCTTCTGATTCGTCTGAAAAATGTTCGCCGAAAAGAGTATCAACGTTCTCGTGATCCTGCACTGAAGCGAATTCAAAAAGATTTGCAAAAGGTTATTGACCACAGATTCACTCTCCTGCGAAATGAAAAGTTCGCAAGAGATGTCGAACAAATTAAACCTTATTCCAAACCTTTTTGGAAACTTTCAAAGGTTCTTAAGAAACCTCAAAACCAATCCCTTCTTTAAAAGATGGTGATAATATTCTATTAACTAATGGGGAGAAAGCTCAAAACTTGCTCAGCAGTTTGAGAGTGCTCATAATTTCAACATAAATGTTTTGAGTCCTATTGAAGATCAAATTTCAATAGAATTTCAGAATATTGTTGAACAAGAGTTTTCATCAGATGATGTTTTTAATACGGATCTAAATGAAATAAAATCTATTATCAAAAAAATTAAAAATATGAAAGCCCCTGGTGAGGATGGCATTTTTTACATTTGAATTAAAAAATTACCTGACGCAACTTTAAGTAGATTGGTCAAAATTTGCAACAAATGTTTTGATTTGGCATATTTTCCCAGTAGTTGGAAAAATGCCAAAGTAGTTCCGATTTTGAAACCGGATAAAAATCCTGCTGAAGCCTCAAGCTATCGGCCCTTGCTTTCATCTACTAGTAAATTATTCGAAAGAATAATTCTTAATAGAATGATGACACACATTAATGAAAATTCAATTTTCGCTGATGAGCAGTTTGGATTTCGCCTTGGGCATTCAACTACTCATCAGTTGTTGAGAGTTTCAAATTTAATTTGAAGCAACAAATCTGAGGGCTATTCTACTGGCGCTGATCATCTAGACATAGAAAAAGCATTTGACAGTATTTGGCATAAAGGTTTGATTGCGAAATTAAAAAGGTTTAATTTTCCGATTTATATCGTGAAAATTATTTGATGGATCGTACTCTGCAGGTATGTTATCAGAACAGCAAATCTGATCAACTACCTGTACGTGCCGGCGTCCCTCAAGGAAGCATTTTGGGTCCAATTTTAAACAATATTTTTACTTCTGACTTGCCTGATTTGCCCCCAGGATGTCAGAAATCACTTTTGCTGATGATAGGGGAGAGGGTAATATGCATCCCTAAGGAAAACTGTAATTTCTCAACCATTACAGCATTACTGTGGAAGAATTTTGTTCGATGTTCTAAAACAACTATTATTCTTCGTCATCCATGTGAAAAAAGTCTTAAAAAACCTCAAAATTGTTCGAAAATATCAAATTTCTAAAAACATTTTTGATTTATTTCAAACAACCATGCGGGGCAATATGCACCGCAACATTGGGGCAAAATGCACTACAACAACGGGGCAAAATGCACCACAACATGGAGCAAAATGCACCGGGTAAAATCAGTTTTCACTAGTCACCACTAGATGACACCGCTGTTTTTACTAAGGAGCTTCACAGCGGTGCATTTTGCCCCGACTACGATTTTTGCAGAAAATTTAATTAAAAATGCATTTTTTGATGTTTTTGGACTCATCTATCTACAGAATAACGAATATTATGGCAAAATCTATTTGCCTTAACACTTACAATATCAATATATGCTTTTTTAATTGTCCAAAAATCATAATAAAAGTGCAAAGAAAATTAGATGAAAACACAACATTTTAAAGTTTTGCAAATAACTTGAGCTGTTTTTATACTGCGATGCTCAAATTTTTCCAGCATGGTTAAGCAATGTTAAGCTTCCAATTTCTATGATTTTTCCCCGGAAAATTCTTCCAAATACGCAGGGGGTGCATTTTGCCCCGGGGGTGCATATTACCCCCTTTCCTTGTAGGGGGAGGTAGAAGCCTTCGTGTCATAACAAGAAGATTACAAAAAAGCTTGGATATTTTCAATTCTTATTTGAAAGAATGGAAAATTACTCCAAATGAGCATGAGCATGAGCATGAGCATGGTTGACTGCCAATGAGCTGCTACTCCGTTATTGACAAATCAGCTGAAGTTAAACAATGAATCAAAAATGATCAGTGGGAGCCAACCATCCGTTCACTGTTTAACCCCTGAAGACCCCGACTTTATTAGTCAATACCGGCGCCCTCCCAAGAAGCCTGCAGTTCAACAAAGGGGAGGAATGTTAGTCCGATAGTTGAAGTTGCAGACTCATCAAGCACATAGTTTTCGCTATATACTTGTTGATACCGCTTGAGACCGTTGAATCCACAGCATCTCCTTCAAGCATCACGTGATTATTTTTTTGGTTAGTAGGATAAGGTATTGGCTTTTCGATGCCTCCCGAGCTACGATGCTATGGGGAGGACTTTCATAACAAACCCGTCGGCGAGCCTTCCGAGCAACGATGCTATGGGAAGGTCTTTCTAATTAGCACACCAAAACACTCGCGCACAGGTATTTAAATACTGAATAAATGTAATTTTTCATCACGATTACCCAGACGACATTGATGATAAAGGAAGGACTTTTCTACAGTCATTTACAGTAATACTTAAACTTATTTTAATGCAACAATTCACACGACGTCGTGCCTCCCGATCAACGATGATGTAGGAAGGACTTGAGCAAGCCAATCAGGATGAAACACGAAATAAAATTCTTTTCTTTTCACACACAATGCCACATAATTGACCGCGCGTCACCACCCAACTAATTGAACTGATTTTCTTCTGCTTGTGGGCAAGCCAACCAGGATGAAACACGAAATAAAATTCTTTTCTTTTCACACACAATGCCACATAATTGACCGCGCGTCACCACCCAACTAATTGAACTGATTTTCTTCTGCTTGTGGGCAAGCCAACCAGGATGAAACACGAAATAAAATTCTTTTCTTTTCACACACAATGCCACATAATTGACCGCGCGTCACCACCCAACTAATTGAACTGATTTTCTTCTGCTTGTGGGCAAGCCAATCAGGATGAAACACGAAATAAAATTCTTTTCTTTTCACACACAATGCCACATAATTGACCGCGCGTCACCACCCAACTAATTGAACTGATTTTCTTCTGCTTGTGGGCAAGCCAATCAGGATGAAACACGAAATAAAAATCTTTTCTTTTCACACACAATGCCACATAATTGACCGCGCGTCACCACCCAACTAATTGAACTGATTTTCTTCTGCTTGTGGGCAAGCCAATCAGGATGAAACACGAAATAAAATTCTTTTCTTTTCACACACAATGCCACATAATTGACCGCGCGTCACCACCCAACTAATTGAACTCAGAATGGAAAATTACTCCAAATGCTGCAAAAACTCAACTTATTGTTTTCTCTCACAAACCAAGGGCTGATTTTCTTAAACCAAAAAGTCATCACATTATAAAGATGAATGAGGTAAATTTAAAGTGGGAGGATCAAGTGAAATATCTTGGACTTGCTTTTGACAAAAACCTTACTTACAAGGATCACATTGAAAGTATCCAGGTTAAATGTAACAAATATATTAAATGTTTGTATCCACTTATAAACAGGAATTCTAGACTTTGTCTCAAGAATAAACTGTTAATTTATAAACAAATTTTCAGACCTGCCATGCTTTATGCTGTGCCGATCTGGACAAGCTGTTGTTTAACCAGGAAGAAAAAACTTCAGAGGATTCAGAACAAAATTCTGAAAATGATTCTGAAACTTCTGTTGAGATTAGTGAATTCAATCAATGAACAGTTCTATAGGGAAACTACCCTTCTAGAACATCCGACTTGATTAATCCAAAAGGCAGGAATTCCTTCTTAGATAATTTGTGCAGGCAAAGTATCCCAGTCAAATCAATCCGAATTCTGAAACGGAATCTAATTAGAATCGTACACAAATTCCGTTTCAAACGCAACAACCGGTTCGAACACGGAACCGGTTGTTGCGTTTGAAACGGGATTCGTATACGATTCTAATTAGATTCCGTTTCAGAATTCAGATTGAGTTAACTGGGATTCACCTCTCACAACAAAAACGACAAGATCAATTAACTTGAATTAATCTCTTTATTAAACTCAGTATAGTCACAAATATGACAACTCACTTAACGATAATTATACAATGATTTGCTTCCCCTAGCCAATATTTCCTGACCATCTCCGCTAGCGATGGTTATGCTGCTGCGTCACTTCGTACAACTACGCTACACTGTTAAGGTGGGATTAGTTATTTTTTATTTGATAATTACCCAACATAAAGATTGGAATTATATTTTATTTCAACACTTCCCCTCAATCTTTGATTTTGAGTAATTCTGTAAACTTCTGAAATTTTACACAGCTCAACGGTTTCGTAAAAATATCTGCAAGTTGTTCGTTCGTACTTAGATAACTAATCTTCATTTTTTTGTTTTCAATAAACTCTCTTACGTACATATATTTCACATCGATGTGCTTTGTTCGTTGATGCTCACGTGGTTCTTCTGCTATTCTTATACATGGAATATTATCCTCAAATACAGTGAATCAATTTCAACTTCACTTAGTAAATATGATAACCAAACTCCTTCTTTTGAAGCATGACAAAGCGACACTAATTCTGCTTCTGTAGATGAAAGGGTGACGATTTGTTGACGTTTGCTGGACCACGATACGATGTTCCCGTACACGGTATATACGAATCCTGAATTTGATTTTCGGTCCACTTTGTTGTTGGCAAAGTCGGCGTCTGCGTAGCCTCTCAGGATCTCTTGTTTGTTGGATTTTCGGAACTCGATGACCTTCTGCTTCGTGCCTTGGAGATACCGACAAATTTTCTTCAGGCCAGTCCAATGCTCATCATCCGGAGAACTCTGAAATTGACTCAAAATGCTTGTAGAGCTCAAAATATCGGGTCGTGATATTAATGCCAAATATTGTAGACAACCAACAACAATTGTAGATGGAGCTTGTGTCAATTTCTCTGATTTCTTCCATTCAGCATTCGGATCCATTGGAATTCTGACAGGTTTACAATCTTTCATGCCAAATTTAGTCAGAACTTTCTCAATATACGAATGCTGCGATATTCTCATCAAACCAGACCCAGCATTGTATAAAATATCAAGTCCGAGGAAATGTTTAACTTCATTTAAATCTTTCATTTTAAAAGCTTTTGAAAGTTCTATCTTGATCCACGAAATCTGTTTGATATTTTCTCCAAAAATGAGAATATTATCAACATACAGAATAATGAATAAATTCTTTGAAATGTTCTTATACAAACGAATGTCGCTGTGGAATTTTACAAATCCCAATTTTTCAATTATTTCATTGAATCGGCAGTTCCAGCTTCTTCCAGCTTGTTTCAGCCCGTAAATGCTTTTATTCAGTTTACAAACCTTTCCTTCAATTTCATTGATTCCAGTTGGAAGTTTCATGAACACTTCCTCTTTCAAATTTCCGTTTAGAAAAGCCGTTTGTACATCCATTTGATGAATGATCCAATTTTTCTGAACTGCAATTGACAACATTGTTCTGATACTGGTCATTTTTGCAACAGGTGCAAAGGTTTCACTGTAGTCCAGACCTGGACGCTGTGAACACCCTTTGGCAACTAAACGGGCCTTATAACGACGCTCTTCATCATCCTTACACACAAAGAAAAAATACTCTAAATTTAAAAAGATCGTTCGTTGGATTAAAAGTTCGCGTTGGTAAATATTCGTAGAAAGTTCAAACTTTTTGATTTAAAAGTTGGAAAGTTGTTGATACTACCATGCATTTCTGGAACAAAATCGTTCTATCGGTAAAAGTTTTTTGCTTTTAATTTAAGAAGAAACTTTTTATGGCATGAATAAATAACATTTAACATTACAGTGATGATTTTCGAAAAATTTGATGGATTCTATTTTAATATTTCAATATAAAAACAGTTGCTTCCGTTTTTTTGTATTCAACGCATCTGCTTATGGTAGGCTAACTTCCGCGTCCAAGCTGAACCGATTCTTACGATACGCCACCGGTCACGTCCGAAGGCCCCATGCTGAGCAGGTTACGGATGGACGTTTCGTTGGGCAGCAACATCGCGGCCTTCATTTTGTAGCGCGACAGCGTTGTAGAGAACAGGGTGGTCTCGTTGCCGGCCATCATCAGGACAGGCTTGGAGGAGTTGGCCATTGGTTGTTGATTCGGGAAGGGAAGTCGACGTTTTCCGGCTGGGAGGTAAAGCGCCTGAACGGATAGTTCCCGATCACTTCGTCCTCCTTTGAGAATGACACAGATGTTCCAACTCGCCGTCAAAGTTCATCCCGCCGAAGCTGCGTTTGTGGGCGGTAGTTGCTGAAAGAGTTTGAAAGTAAATGAAATTGGTGAGACACTAAGCACATTCTCAATACTCACCGGTGACTTCTTCGGTATTCCAGGTAAATGTTCTTGATCAGGTTCGTCGGATCTCGCTCCAACCTCTGGCAGTAATCCGAGTACGTCAACTCCAGGACTTGCGGCTTTCGTACAGACGGTCCATCCAGAACTGTTGCAAACTGTTCTTCTGGATGTTTAGGTAATAATCGTCAAACATGTCCCGCAACGAGAAATGGACTGCGGACCCTCAAGACATTCCACACTGTCCCGTCATCACTTCCGGCACATAATGCTGCTGATGGTCGTAAACCGCCGGCACCGAGTGCAACATCCGCGCTGACCACCTCCGATTATGGCGCTTCTCGTCGTTTCCCTCTTCCGTCGGATCCTTCTTCTCACCGTTAAAATTTACTTTATCGTACTTGTTCGAAAAGCGGATGTAAATCTGCTTCAACTTCAATTTCGTCCACCTGGCCACCACCACCGAATACAACCGGTGCAAATCCACATCACGACCTCCGATCTTCGGCAACCGCATAAACTGCGTCCTACAAAAACAAACAAAATCAATCACAAACGCCACCAAACACCCCAGCTTCCTTCTTACCAACTCTGGTCATGAAACAGCTGCAGGTCCTGCAGGAAGCTGGCCTTATCCTTTTTAAAAAACCAACTTTCCCCCCGACCTCGTCCCGCACCGGCATCACCCACCTTCCGCTGCTGTGTCCGCGTCCGACTCCTGGCTGTGGCCGCGTCCGGATTTGATTCGCTTCGTGGACAACTCACTCACCACCGGCACTACCAAAATGTTTGTTTACATTTTGTACTTAGCCGTACACGGTTACACGAGAACGACGAAATGAAAGAAATTATGTAGTCGAATTAAAAGTAAAAACTTAAATCAGTTAGCAATGAGATTTTCAAAAACTGTAGCAGTAAAAGTTTTCATATTCAAAGCAAGAAAAAAACTTTTAATGGAGCAAATTTTGACCACTTTTTATTTCAACAGTAAGTTAGCTTTGCCATTACAGTAATATTTTTGTGTGTGTAATACTGAACACCCACATAGAGTTAATGGCCTTTCTTCCTCTAGGGAGGGTACCAACTAACGTCCAAGTGTTATTCTCATTTAAGGAACAGAGTTCGTCATCAATGGCTTGTTTCCATTTATGCCAGTCGCTACGAACTTTAAGCTTAGCTATGTCTTGGGGAATTTCATCAAGACCTGTAATGAAACTTGTTTCATAATCTTTCATCCAAAATGGTGGCTTCCTATCTCTTTCACTTCTACCGTTTCCAACAGGTTCAATAATTTCATCAGCCAAGGCTTCCTCGAATACTTCATCATCTGAACTTATTGAAGATTCATTCGGTTCATCTGATTCGTTCAGTTTGTCAGAAGAATTCTGTGCATTAGGCTCATCAAGTTCACTCTGAACATCAATTTAATTTTGAACATCAAGATCAATCAGTGGATCAAGAACATTCTGTATCTCAGGTTCATTTCTGGGTTGATCACGTTGTCGCGTAACCACAATTGCTGGAGAAATCCCCACGCAATCCCTTCCTTCTTTATTTGGAACAGTTTCATGACCAAAATCCTTGAAATAAGATTTGGATTCGTCGAAAATCACATCTCTGGATACAATTACTTTATTCTTGTTCTTTTCCCACAAACGGTATCCACAGTTTCCATAGCCAACAAATGCCAGAATGTTACTCTTCTTCTCCAATTTTGAGCGAAGCTCTTTTGGAATGTGTGAATAGGCAACACAACCGAAAATTTTCAGTCGACTCAAATCTGGTTTAGACCCAAACCACATCTCAAAGGGAGTTTTGTCAAAGACAACGCACAAGTCGGACTCCGGTTTGTTAGGTAAGCCGAAACGTAAATAGCTTCCCCCCACAAATGTTCCGGGGCCTGACAGTCGTGCAACATATCCCACTCAGCACGTTCCGTTTGAATTCCGTTTAGAATTCCGCTTGAGCGAAAAAAGTTCGATTCGAATTCTAAACAGTGTTCGTTTTAGATTCGGAGACGAATTCCGTTTCAAACGCAACAACCGGTTCCGTTTGAGTTTTCGCCACAAACCGGTTCAAGCGGAATTCAAACGGAATTGAAACGGAACGAACGGGTAAGCTTTGACAGCTGCTTCTTCTTCTTTTTTTTCATTCTGATTTTTATTTTTGTCTTTATTAGAATGAAATTTACAACTGATTGAACTATTTTGGCCTATTTTAAGCAATTTTTATTAATATTTAAAAACACTCAAGAAAAACACTCCCCACCATGAATCCCCATGTTTTTAATTACTTAAAATTTAAAACTTTCACAATAAATTAGACTAACAGGAAATTGATGGCCAGATCGCACCTCTTAGGGATCGAACCGCTGAAGTCTGTTTGCCGAGGCGACGTTGCTGGATGCCGCTACAACGCAAACCTTACTCAAAGCCGCCGTTGTTCCTTCCGCAGCCAACACGGACACGGACACGGTCCACGTTCGTTGCTCCGGCGACGTTAAGTTCTTGCTCACGTTCTCCAAATTGTCCCAATAATAAGCCTCAACCGTCGCCATCGAATCGCTCACCACCGAATCCCAAATGCTGATCATCATGTTTTGAATCTTTCTCGTCGGGTCGTACTTGTAGCGGAACAGTCGTGGCACGATCTTCCCCAGGTACGGTATCATCTTCAGCTTCGCCGACGTGGAGTTCAAATCGGACGCAAAACTGCACAGCTTCTTGCAGGTTGTGAGGTTGCCGGCCCTCCAATTAAAGGAAAGATTTTGAGCTTGTCCTCGTCGCTGTACAGATGTATTTCCTAAAGTCGTCGTCAAATCAGTTGGGGATAACAAAATAGTTCTATTTCTAATAAAACTCACCGGAAAAGCACGCAGGAGGACAGATCCGTCCCACTTGCCGCTTTCGATGACGCAAGTTGAAACGCGTTTGACATTTCTTTTGATGTCACCTCACTCACACACTGACGGAAAAACCGCTTCGGCGAATTCGGTGAAATGTCATCAAGGTTCCGCCGTACACCAGCAGGTGTCACCCCTGTGCAAAAATGCTCAAACGGAATCGAAGCGGAACCCAATCAGACAATCCCTTTAGAAAATTTCGAAACAATTTTCGAAGCGGAATTCGAAGCGGAATGAACCCGTCATGCGGAAAACGATTTGATTGGGATTGTCCTCGACTTCTCCATCAAAGTTCTGTTCATTCGCTCACTTTCACCATTTTGTTCAGGCGTGTAAGGAACAGTTGGGTGCATTTGTATGCCTTTATCTCGGCAAAACCTTACAATGTCATGTCCAAAATATTCTCCTCCATTGTCAGTTCTCAAAACATGAACTTTTGAACCAAAATGAGTTGTTGCCGAGCCTCATACTCTTTGAATTTTTGGAAAACTTCAATTTTCTGTTTAATCAAATAAACGATCGTAAAGTGAGTGAAATCGTCAATAAAAGTGACAAAATACCTGAAACCGTCAAATGTGGCACTCGGCATTGGCCCACAAACGTCAGAATGAACCAACTCCAATGGCTTCTTCGATTTGACTCGCTTGCCAACTTGGAATGGTTCTCGAGTTTGTTTACCAACAATGCACGCTTCACAAAGTAATGTATCCTCAGCAGATTTGGAAATTTGGTTGTTAAGCCCTCCCACCATTTGCTTGGAAACAACTTCTTTATGTTCGCTACACCCAAATGTCCCAAGCGATTGTGCCACAGTTTCAGCTGGTTTTCAACTTTGCCTGCTCTGAATCTTTGATAGGAACATCAACAAAAAGGTCCAAACTATACAACCCATTCACCTGCTTACCTTGCAATACAATTTCTCCACTCTGGCTTTTAACGGACACACTTCCCTTTTCAAAAACAACAGAAAAGCCAGAAGACTCCATCTTGGAAACCGAGAGAAAATTGGACTGCAAGTCAGGAATAAAAAGGACATTGTAAAGCTTCATCTTTCTATTGTTATAACCTCCGATTACAACATTTCCGGATCCTCGGGAAACAAGCTTGGTGTCATTTTTCGCTGTTTGGATCTGAACCGTTTCCTCCCACATTGCATCAAACACAAGCTGGTCGTAGAATATGTGGTTCGACGCCCCGGAATCAACGAAGCAGTTAAACGGCATACGACAACGATCGAGACGGCGTCGAGTCTGGTCGTCCTTTAGCTTCTCGAGAGATCCAACTTCCAGTCGCTTGACTCCCGAGCGGTTGCTGACCATTAATGCCGCCCGTTTTGGGTCGGCCGGATCAATCGTTGAAGGTACCGGAGCCTCCACCAATGGCATGGCCTCGATCGCTCTGTCCGCAATCATTGCGTTCTCCTCGCCAGTCAAATCGACCATAGGCATGTCATCACTCGACCGAACACGCGGAGCAATCGGCAAAACCTGCCACGCACAGTCCGCCCACGTCCTTGGAGTCTCTTCGCTGCTGGTACAGTCTTCTGAACTGGGGTGACCACACCAACCGGTACTTGTCCGTTCCCACGGCGTGGTTGCGACACAACCTTCTTCCCTGGCCGACAGCAGTCTCCGGGTACTCCGGTGTCATTTCCTCGTCGGAATCTTCGCCAAAAAGATCAACCATTCGGTTGACTTTTACTCGCCCGCCAGCACAGCTCGGCTTACCTTTTTCCCACGATGATCCACCAAGGCCAACAGCAGCCTTCTGGTGCGCTCGATTGTCGTCCAGGCCAGCTCTAGCCTTCGGACACGACTCCTTTCTACTCGATATTAGCTCCTGAAAGGTGCTAAAAAGCAGGGCTGTGGAGTCGGAGTCGGAGCCGGAGTCGGTGGAGTCGGGTCTTTTTGGGGACCTGGAATCGGAGTCGGAGTCGTCAAAACTCGAACAGCTGGAGTCGGAGTCGGAGCCGGAGTCGGCTAAATTTTATGAGCTGGAGTCGGAGTCGGAGCCGAAGATTTCTGATAACCCGGAGTCGGAGTCGGAGTTATCTTAAATTCAACAAAAAATATTTTTTTTATTGTTTAGTATTTACTATATAACAGCTTAATTTACATGCAATGCGTCGCCAATTTTTAATTTTTTTTAGAGATTTATCAGATGCCATTATGTTTTTGAAGCTTTTTATTGTGATTGGAAAGCTCTATTTGTGTTATTTCACTATAATCACTAAATGATAACCTCTTACCCAAATATGTGGTATCATAATTTAAAAAAAATATAAAAAATATTGGTTATGTAGTCAGACATATCTAATTGATTCTTGAGTGCTTCCTTTTGCCTATATTTATGTGCCCTTTCAATTCAAATTTGAACAAATTTCATCCAGTTCTTTCTGAAAAAAAGAACACACAGTCATCTTAAATCATTTTTAGGAAAATAATTACGAGGTACATAATAAGATTAAAAATAGTAATTACTGTTTTTGGAAATCGTAAAAGAGTCACTGACAGTTTGACTTTTGTAACAAATAATCAACGATAATAACAATCTCTTACTTGGAACTCAACATGCGCATTTCGTTTATAACTGAGTACAAGAAAATCAAAGTGTTGCATTTAAAATAATTGAAACTAACAAAAAATATCAAAAGAAGTTGCAACTAATTTTGAAATAATCATTGAATGTTGATGTTGATTTTAGGTAAACTATTTTGATATCGTTGCAAGTTAACGTTGCCCGAGCAGGGGTAAATAACACAGGAATACCACATTTTGGTATTACTTGGGCAAATAACGGCGACCAAAATGTGCCCTTGGTTGCCCCGTAATAGATAATAAAATACCATGAAATCATACCAAAGTCTAGTATGTGGAAAGGCACAACAATACCAAACCATATTATTCCAAGGGTAAAATAATACCACAAAATAAAATCTTTTCAATACCAAGTTGAGGTCTTCTGGATTTTTGAACATTGCTTGAATACCAAAACTTGGTATTGCCATGGTTTTAATTTTAGGTATTCCCGCGCCCTTGGAAAATCATATTTTGGTATTCCTGTGGTCTTCCACATACATGATTTTGGTATGATTCCATGGTATTTTACCATCTATTACTGGGCAACCAAGGGCAAATTTCGGTCGCTGGCATTTGCACAAGTAATACCAAAATTTGGTATTTTCATACCATTTTTAGTGCAGCAGTTGCAGTTAGTGAACAAACGGAAATGATCCATATGCAACAGCCAAATCTACTCACCTGATGATGTTCTTAGTGATATTCTTCACCACACCGAATGCATTTGTCATTGATGAACGGCCTGTGCTTGAAGTTCTTGAAGCTTCTGAAAAATAACAAGATTGAAAAATAAGTGTTATTAAAATGAAACTGGATTGAAATTCACCAAAATTCAATAATCTAACGATTGACTCGTTTTTCAAAATATTTGGTTATCCCGACTTAGGGTGCCTACAGAGTGGACGCTACAAGCGATGCTACAAGCGACGCGACTAATTTGACAGACCAAGCGACTATACACGACAACGCGCGACTGGATTTTTGCCCCAGAGTGGACGCGACTAGAAGCGACTCCAAGCAACGCGACTGAAAGAAGCAATTTCGATGCAAACATAATATCTTTTGATGTTAAATGCAGTATTTGTTGTGCTCTAGTTCCAGAAATGGTTCTCCAAAATAATTTGGTGGCCACTGGCCACTCCAGAACCGATACTGAATGTCCCCCGGGGAACCACCGAAGAGGCCAATATCTGATCAGAGCAAAACCTGTCATTATTGGAATCTTTTTTTTTTCATTTTGGAAGGACATCTCAGACATGGACAACCTAAATAATTGAATAGCCACTGGCCACTTTGGAACCGGTTCTGAATGTCCCCCAGGGAACCACTGATATGACCAGTATCTGATCAGAGCAAAACCTGTCAAAATTGGTATTGAAATTCTTTATTTTAGAAGAACATCTCAGAAAAAAAATATTTTGGAAGAACATTCTGAAAATTTCGATTGACCTGGTCACTCCGGAACCGGTTCTGAAACACATAAATTTAGAAATTCAAAAATACAAATACAGAGCAAATGTTCGCTAACTGAAACGAATTCGAATTAAAAAGCACTCAAACGTTATAACCAGTTGTCAAACTGGCTTCGACATTTCAACCCCATTGTTCGACGATGTCCGAGCCAGGCCCGTATCCAGGATTCTTCAATGGGGGGTGTTTTCCCCAATAGGGCGTTAGGGGTGTATGTGTGTGGTAGGAAGGGCGTATACAGTCAACATAGGCGTTTATTTCAGTGCCATATGTTAACGCAGTTGACAAACCTTCCTTGGGCGCTGATTTTTGATACAAAATGATGAATTGTGGTGGAATTGGTTATGGCTAGTAAAAAAATAATTTAAAGTTTTTGTCCCTTGGCTAAAATTCAAACATTTTTTGCCAAAACGTGATATTTGCTTTATATATTGTAACAGTAATGTTAAAAAATAATCTAAACATCTGTTAACGCACATAAGAGCGTCTGGTGCTTGGTTCGTGGCATAATCGGATCTAGACAGAACTGAAGCTCGCGGGTTAGCTAGTGCACAGTTATTTGTAATCAAAACTTTATTGCTCTTGGTTTCTGTCGGTTTATTGAACTGTACTGGACGGTAATTACACTAGAAAACTGTATCTTTCTACATCTTGAGCTGTATTTCAGAACAGGACGGTTCTGTTCTGTTTGATCTGTTCTGTACTGTGTCTCGCGGAGCAATTGCCACTTCTAGAGGAGATTCTTGTGACCAAAGCTGGTAGTTCTAGCGGGAAATTCTATAATAATGCCAAGAACTCATTTGAAGATGCTTAGAATTATTCTGTAGTACTAGATCTAACTGAACTGATACAAATCTACAATCTAAACCTTTTGCATGCGCAAACAACATCAATAAACTCATTATATATATTAATTTCTGCGATCCCTAAATCCTATTTTGTAAATTTCTGAATGCTCTATATGATTGAAATTATAAAACTTAACGATATTAAATCCTAAATAATTTACAATCTATTGTACATGATTCCAAAAGTTAATATTTTTTCATCAATAATTTGTTTTGCCCCCATTTTTTTCAGGGAGGGATGCACAAAAAAAATAAATACAAATGACTCTATTCAGCTGTAGTACACAGACAAAATTCAATTCCCTTAATCGTGAATTCTGTTCAAGAATGTTAGAACCGCGGAGGAATTTATTCATGAGTTTGGTGCATTTACACACTACTAACATGAATATATTTTTTCGTGGTTCTCACATTCATGAACAATTTTCACGATTTCGGGAATTGATTTTTTTTCTATGTTCACAGATTGAACCCCCGAAACAAAACAATTTTTAGAGGAAATCAACACAATTTGGTTTTTACCGTTTTATGGATTTTATTTTTATTTTTCAAAAACGTCATAAGGTTATTGTTCGTATTTTAAGGAACAAGTTTGCCGAAGACAACATCGAGTTACATTTACATCGAGTTTTGAAAAAAAAAAAATCCAAATTTACGAATTCATAAACATAGAGTTACCGGATATGCTTACAAGATTTGTATCAGTGTTATTTATAACATTTTTCTCTCAATTTTTTTTAATAATATTAAATTTTGGAAACTTATGATTGCAAAACGACTGGACAGGTGTATTGAACATGTTAAAACTGTGGCCTGTAATTTCATTTTTTTTTAACTTTTTTATTTTTTTGCTCCCCTTGACTTTTGTCAGAGTCGAGGGACATAAACTTCAAAAAACAACGGCTTAAGTTAAAATAAAAATCGCAGGTGATATTTGGCACCATGAAAAGAGGTTTATTCTTAAAACTTTTCGAGGTTTATTGAAATATTTCGTCGAGGAGTTTAATGCATCTTTTTATTTTGAAGATTGTTTTAATTATAAATGATAATTCTTCAGAAAAGTCGCTAAAAGTCGATAGATTTATTTACATATCAATCCAAAAAACATCTAAATCATTTGAAATTAAATCACATGTAAGTTGAAAAAATGCTTGAAAAAGTTTTCAATTGCTTAAAATGCTCAATGCACCAATCGAAGATCTGTTGACTCAGGGGCGCCGACTCTGGGGGGGCACGGTACTTTTTGCCCCCCCTAAAATTTGGCTGAGGGGGCAGCGCATACATTGTGCCCCCCCAGAAATTTTGGAAGAAAAATATTTTTATTTCAAATGTAAAAAAACACAGAAATAATTGAAAATAGTATCTTAAACTTAAATGGAACATTGTTTGTACACACGGATAGAATTCTTGTAAGCGAATCCGTAAAATAGCTCAAAAACATTTGTTGTTTTCGAAATCGCTGAAATTTTTCGAACAAAATCGTTTACAATTTTCTGGATTTAGATGCATTTTTTTTCTAAATCGACAACGTTTTATCTATACCACTGTGCTCTCTAGGAAAATCAGTTATCTAGTACAAGAGCACAGAGGCATCGGTATATGATTTGAGAGATGTCGTCAACATAAATTTTACGGATTTGCTCATAAGATTTGTATCTGTGCATGTTGTTTCAAAAACAAAACCAATGTACTTTTTCCATAGCACCTTATCTACAATCACCAAGTTTTCAAACGCAACATTCTGCGATTTGCCATTGTAGATCAGGATTTAGCGAATATAAACTGAAACACTTTTCAAAATGGTCATTTGATGACTGCTTTACATTTACAAAAATGCTGAGGAATTCAATATTTTTTTTAGTAATTTTAGAAAGGATTTGAAAAGATTTCAAATACATTTGTTAACCGTTCTATACCAATTTTAGCTGAAAAATACAATTGTTTCAAAAGTAAATTTTGGAAACTAGAACACCGATTTACTGAGAAGCTGACAAATTAAAACATAATCTGAGACAATTCCACATTATAATCATAAAACACAAGTGTATTGCTTTCTGCAATTCATGATCGATTTAAAAATAAAAAGGCTATAGAAATTTTAACTGCATCCTCAAAAATATATCAAAAATCAGGGAGTAGAAAATAATACTTAAAAATGGAATATTAAATTCTTAAATTCTTAAATCCCTAAATTCTTAAATCTTTATATTCTTTAATTATTAAATCCTTAAATTCTTAAATTCTTAAATTCTTAAATTCTTAAATTCTTAAATTCTTAAATTCTTAAATTCTTAAATTCTTAAATTCTTAAATTCTTAAATTCTTAAATTCTTAAATTCTTAAATTCTTAAATTCTTAAATTCTTAAATTCTTAAATTCTTAAATTCTTAAATTCTTAAATTCTTAAATTCTTAAATTCTTAAATTCTTAAATTCTTAAATTCTTAAATTCTTAAATTCTTAAATTCTTAAATTCTTAAATTCTTAAATTCTTAAATTCTTAAATTCTCAAATTCTTAAATTCTTAAATTCTTAAATTCTTAAATTCTTAAATTCTTAAATTCTTAAATTCTTAAATTCTCAAATTCTTAAATTCTTAAATTCTTAAATTCTTAAATTCTTAAATTCTTAAATTCTTAAATTTTTTAATTCATAAATTCTCTTCTTTTGAAATTTTCGATTTTTTTTAAACATTGAATTTTATTGTTATTTCTAAATTTCTGATTGTTTAAATTTCTGCTTTTGATTTCTTAACATTTTCAAGTCATGAGTTTTTGTAACCCTAGATTTTTTTTTCTTTATTTTTTTCTCTTTTTATGCGATGCGTTACGTTTTTTTAATTTGTAAATTTCTCTGGAACGACGCAACATTTTTGCAATCTTTTAAAAGCAATTTGTAGGTTGAAGGTTCAGATCTAAAAAACGCCTTTGAAGCTTTCAAAAATAAAGAGAGGTTTCTCTGTATTTTTTTAATTTTGGAATATTGAATTTGGTGTATCTGTTTTTTCTAAATTGCAGATTTGAAAATGGATATTTTTTAAATGTGTATTTGTATTCTTAAATTTCTGAAGTTCTAAATTTTTGCATTTAACTTTTGTTTTTATTTTTAGAATATTTGTATTGTTGAATTTCTAAATATCTGATTATTTTTATTATTGACTGTTACTTCTAGAAAATAACTACGAATATGACAATGAGAATGAATTCGCCTTCCAAACATATGAAAATTTCCTCCAATTAACATTCTCAATCACGTTTTAATAAATTATATATTTCTTAAAAATGGATTCCGGATGAAAAAAATCCGTATCACATCGTAATATTTTTTTTTTTAATTCGTGATATACAAAAAACATAAACATCTAATCGCCACTCTTACCTATTGATTTCGGAAAACAACCGTGCCCCCCCAACATTTTGGACTAGTCGGCGCCCTTGGTTGACATCATTCAATTCAGCGTCCAACGAAGCTGACGGCCACCATTGCTAGTACCAACCACTAGTGTCTTCCTTTTAACTACAAGAACTTCGCCGCCCTGGGCTCCTAAGTGTTTGAGTACGGCACGGAGCGACGGCGCCGGATTCCCATATTTACACTTAGAATTTCAGAGCGCCCGCCGCGGGATTCGAACCTGCAACCTCTGGATTGTGAGTCCAGTGCGCGGTCCGATTGATCCACATGGGCGGGACGCAATTCAGCGTCCAACTTCTTTTAATAATAACAGTCGAGTTTTGCTCTATTAATTTTTGCTCAATAAAAAAAGAGGTTTTTTTTGGAAAATTGACGAAAATCGCAAAACTTTGGGGCGGTGCCGTGTTTTAATAGATCAATAGCCCCACTAAATTTGAGCATAATTTGAAAAATTCGATTTCGAATTTGTTGATTTTCGTTTACAGTTGAGGCTAAATGCCCCTAATTTTGAACACCAATAGAACGTTCTCAAACCTAATTTACCAGCATTTTAGCTTTTTTTTAAATAAATTGATTGATTCGTCCGTACAGGTTTCCATAGAAACTTCGAAGCTGCCCATACAAAGGCTTAGGGGCATTTTACGCGGCACACCACTCGAAATCGATTTTGCTGAATTTGAATTGAGAATTGAAATTTTCTCTTGGCGTTAACTATCTAAGTTTTTTTTCAATAATTTTTGATAAGGGTGTTTCTAGTTAGAGTTTAGTTATTCTCTGGGCGTCAACGATAATAGTTTTTTCAAAATTATTCTATGAGGGTTTGTTTATTAAGAGTTGATTTTTGATTTGGGCGTCAGCGTTCAAAGTTTTTTATGAAGGCGTATTTAGTAGAGCTGAGTTTTTTCTTGGCGTCAGCGATCAAAGTTTTTTTTTAAATATTTTTATGAGGGCGTATTTAGTGAGAGTTGAGTTTTTTTTTCTTGGCGTCAGCGATCAATATCGTTTTTAAAATATTTTTATGAGGGCTTATTTAGTAAGAGTTGAGTTTTTTTATTGGCTTCAACGATCAAAGTTTTTTTTTAAATATTTTTATGAGGGCGTCTTTAGTAAGAGCTGAATTTTTTTTTCTTGGCGTCAGCGATCAAAGTTTTTTTTTGAATATTTTTATGAGGGCGTATTTAGTGAGAGTTGAGTTATTTTCTTGGCTTCAACGATCAAAGTTTTTTTTTAAATATTTTTTATGAGGGCGTATTTAGTGAGAGTTGAGTTTTTTTTCTTGGCGTCAGCGATCAATGTCATTTTTTAAATATTTTTATGAGGGCGTATTTAGTGAGAGTTGAGTTTTTTTTATTGGCTTCAACGATCAAAGTTTCTTTTAAATATTTTTATGAGGGCGTATTTAGAAAGAGCTGATTTTTTTTCTTGGCGTCAGCGATCAAAGTTTATTTTTAATATTTTTATGAGGGCGTATTTAGTGAGTTGAATTTTTTTGCTTGGCGTCAACGATCAATGTCGTTTTTTAAATATTTTTATGAGGGCGTATTTAGTGAGAGTTGAATTTTTTTTCTTGGCGTCAGCGATCAATATCGTTTTTTAAATATTTTTATGAGGGCGTATTTAGTAAGAGCTGAATTTTTTTCTTTGCGTCAGCGATCAAAGTTTTGTTTTAAATATTTTTATGAGGGCGTATTTAGTGAGAGTTGAGTTTTTTTTCTTGGCGTCAGCGTCCAATGTCGTTTTTTAAATATTTTTATGAGGGCGTATTTAGTGAGAGTTGAGTTTTTTTTTATTGGCTTCAACGATCAAAGTTTCTTTTAAATATTTTTATTGGGTTCAACGATCAAAGATTTTTTAAAACATTTTTATGAGGGCGTATCTAGTAAGAGCTGGGTTTTTTTTTCTTGGCGTCAGCGATTAAAGTTTTTTTTAATATTTTTATGAAGGCGTATTTAGTAAGAGTTGAGTTTTTTTCTTGGCGTCAACGATCAATGTCGTTTTTTTAAATATTTTTATGAGGGCATATTTAGTAAGAGTTGAGTTTTTTTTTGGGTTCAACGATCAAAGATTTTTTAAAATATTTTTATGAGGACGTATTTAGTAAGAGCTGGGTTTTTTTTCTTGGCGTCAGCGATCAAAGTTTTTTTTAAATATTTTTATGAGGGCGTATTTAGTAAGAGTTGAGTTTTTTTTTTTCTTGGCGTCAACGATCAATGTCGTTTTTTTAATATTTTTATGAGGGCGTGTTTAGTAAGAGTTGAGTTTTTTTATTGGCTTCAACGATCAAAGTTTTTTTTTTATATTTTTATGAAGGCGTTTTTAGTAAGAGCTGAGTTTTTTCTTGGCGTCAGCGATCAAAGTTTTTTTTTAATATTTTTATGAGGGCGTATTTAGTGAGAGTTGAGTTTTTTTTTATTGGCTTCAACGATCAAAGTTTCTTTTAAATATTTTTTTTAAATATTTTTATGAGGGCGTATTTAGTGAGAGTTGAGTTTTTTTCTTGGCGTCAGCGATCAATATCGTTTTTTAAATATTTTTATGAGGGCTTATTTAGTAAGAGTTGAGTGTTTTTATTGGCTTCAACGATCAAAGTTTTTTTTAATATTTTTATGAGGGCGTATTCAGTAAGAGCTGAATTTTTTTTCTTGGCGTCAGCGATCAAAGTTTTTTTTTAAATATTTTTATGAGGGCGTATTTAGTGAGAGTTGAGTTTTTTTTTATTGGCTTCAACGATCAAAGTTTCTTTTAAATATTTTTATTGGGTTCAACGATCAAAGATTTTTTAAAACATTTTTATGAGGGCGTATCTAGTAAGAGCTGGGTTTTTTTTTCTTGGCGTCAGCGATTAAAGTTTTTTTTTAATATTTTTATGAAGGCGTATTTAGTAAGAGTTGAGTTTTTTTCTTGGCGTCAACGATCAATGTCGTTTTTTTTTAATATTTTTATGAGGGCGTATTTAGTAAGAGTTGAGTTTTTTTTTGGGTTCAACGATCAAAGATTTTTTAAAATATTTTTATGAGGACGTATTTAGTAAGAGCTGGGTTTTTTTCTTGGCGTCAGCGATCAAATTTTTTTTTAAATATTTTTATGAGGGCGTATTTAGTAAGAGTTGAGTTTTTTTTTCTTGGCGTCAACGATCAATGTCGTTTTTTTTATATTTTTATGAGGGCGTGTTTAGTAAGAGTTGAGTTTTTTTATTGGCTTCAACGATCAAAGTTTTTTTTAAATATTTTTATGAGGGCGTATTTAGTGATAGTTGAGTTTTTTTTCTTGGCGTCAACGATCAAAGGTTTTTTTTAAATATTTTTATGAGGGCGTATTTAGTAAGAGTTGAGTTTTTTTTTCTTGGCGTCAACGATCAATGTCGTTTTTTTTAATATTTTTATGAGGGCGTGTTTAGTAAGAGTTGAGTTTTTTTATTGGCTTCAACGATCAAAGTTTTTTTTTAATATTTTTATGAAGGCGTTTTTAGTAAGAGCTGAGTTTTTTCTTGGCGTCAGCGATCAAAGTTTTTTTTTTTTTTTTTAAATATTTTTATGAGGGCGTATTTAGTGAGAGTTGAGTTTTTTTCTTGGCGTCAGCGATCAATATCGTTTTTTAAATATTTTTATGAGGGCTTATTTAGTAAGAGTTGAGTTTTTTTATTGGCTTCAACGATCAAAGTTTTTTTTAAATATTTTTATGAGGGCGTATTCAGTAAGAGCTGAATTTTTTTTCTTGGCGTCAGCGATCAAAGTTTTTTTTTTATATTTTTATGAGGGCGTATTTAGTGAGAGTTGAATTTTTTTTCTTGGCGTCAGCGATCAATATCGTTTTTTAAATATTTTTATGAGGGCGTATTTAGTGAGAGTTGACTTATTTTCTTGGCGTCAACGATCAAAGTTTTTTTTTTAATATTTTTATGAAGGCGTTTTTAGTAAGAGCTGAGTTTTTTCTTGGCGTCAGCGATCAAAGTTTTTTTTTTAAATATTTTTATGAGGGCGTATTTCGTGAGAGTTGAGTTTTTTTCTTGGCGT
Organism: Culex quinquefasciatus; assembly: GCF_015732765.1. Taxonomy (NCBI): domain Eukaryota; kingdom Metazoa; phylum Arthropoda; class Insecta; order Diptera; family Culicidae; genus Culex; species Culex quinquefasciatus. The sequence continues at coordinate 64,353,070 of NC_051861.1, read as the reverse complement.
CAGCGATCAATATCGTTTTTTAAATATTTTTATGAGGGCTTATTTAGTAAGAGTTGAGTTTTTTTATTGGCTTCAACGATCAAAGTTTTTTTTTTTAATATTTTTATGAGGGCGTATTCAGTAAGAGCTGAATTATTTTTCTTGGCGTCAGCGATCAAAGTTTTTTTTTTAAATATTTTTATGAGGGCGTATTTAGTGAGATTTGAGTTTTTTTATTGGCTTCAACGATCAAAGTTTCTTTTAAATATTTTTATGAGGGCGTATTTAGAAAGAGCTGATTTTTTTTCTTGGCGTCAGCGATCAAAGTTTTTTTTTTTATATTTTTATGAGGGCGTATTTAGTGAGAGTTGAATTTTTTTGCTTGGCGTCAACGATCAATGTCGTTTTTTAAATATTTTTATGAGGGCGTATTTAGTGAGAGTTGAGTTATTTTCTTGGCTTTAACGATCAAAGTTTTTTTTTAAATATTTTTATGAGGGCGTATTTAGTGAGAGTTGAGTTTTTTTTCTTGGCGTCAACGATCAAAGTTTTTTTTAAATATTTTTATGAGGGCGTATTTAGTGAGAGTTGAATTTTTTTCTTGGCGTCAGCGATCAATGTCGTTTTTTAAATATTTTTATGAGGGCGTATTTAGTGAGAGTTGAGTTATTTTCTTGGCTTTAACGATCAAAGTTTTTTTTTAAATATTTTTATGAGGGCGTATTAAGTGAGAGTTGAGTTTTTTTTCTTGGCGTCAACGATCAAAGTTTTTTTTAAATATTTTTATTAGGGCGTATTTAGTGAGAGTTGAGTTTTTTTTCTTGGCGTCAGCGATCAATGTCGTTTTTTAAATATTTTTATGAGGGCGTATTTAGTGAGAGCTGAGTTTTTTTTATTGGCTTCAACGATCAAAGTTTCTTTTAAATATTTTTATGAGGGCGTATTTAGAAAGAGCTGATTTTTTTTTTCTTGGCGTCAGCGATCAAAGTTTTTTTTAATATTTTTATGAGGGCGTATTTAGTGAGAGTTGAATTTTTTTGCTTAGCGTCAACGATCAATGTCGTTTTTTAAATATTTTTATGAGGGCGTATTTAGTAAGAGTTGAGTTATTTTCTTGGCTTCAACGATCAAAGTTTTTTTTAAATATTTTTATGAGGGCGTATTTAAAGAGAGTTGAGTTTTTTTTCTTGGCGTCAACGATCAATGTCGTTCTTTTATTTTTTTTATGAGGGCGTGTTTAGTAAGAGTTGAGTTTTTTTTATTGGCTTCAACGATCAAAGTTTTTTTTAAATATTTTAATGAGGGCGTATCTAGTGAAAGTTGAGTTTTTCTATGGGAATTAGCGATCAAAGTCCTTTTTAAACATGTTTATGATGGCGTATCCAGTGATAGTCTAATCTAATCTAATCTAATCTAACACAAACGCAGCCAGTCCGATGAAAGCATGCTGGAAAGTCTTGTGATTAGATTACGCCCCAAGCACATTTCTTGTCATTATTAATAATTGCAGTACATTTGAGCCGAAAATGTATTGCAAAAATTAAAGCGGCCAGCCCTACTACGTTGTGTTTACCGCAGAGAGGATTCTGAGAACGGATCACATTTCACAGAATCTACAGGGGAGGAAGGATGCGTGGACATACCGTACCAAACGCTCCTGTTTACAGTTTCATATGTGTTTTGTATGATGTGTTAAGTGTAAAATATATTGTGGTTATATAATCAAATAAATATAATAATGCAATATAATGATCATTTAATAAAATCCCTTCACCTATATATAATAACCAAGCACCCAAGCACACAAACAGCGACACAAAAGAAATGAAAATGAGCATGCAAAAACAAGACAACGCGTCCCCGTGGTCAGCGCACTAATCTGATGGCGTATCTAGTGATAGTGATGTTTTTCTTTAAGTTTTAGTTATGTAGAAGGCTTCATCCATCTACATCACTTTTTTTTAATGTCTATAATTTTCCATGACTGCGTATCTAGAGTCTAGATGTGGATGATCAAAAAAATGGCCGTGTTTTTTTTTGGGGCGTTAGGGGTGTAAGCCATTTTTTCCATGGGGGGTGTTGAACACCCATAACACCCCCCTTAGATACGGCCCTGATCCGAGCACGTTGTTTTGCTTTTTAATTATCCGCACAATCCGTACTATCCGGATATTTGTAACAAAACATAATAGTTTTGGAGATTTTGCCTAATATTTTTTACTTTATTCATTATCTGGGGTGGATATGGTAGAGCACCCAGAAATCGCCATGCTCCAGTATTCACCCACTTACAGAGTTTAAACTGTGTTTAACTAACTTATACCATTTTTGGATAGAATGCAGGTAATTAGCCGGGTCCGGTGGCGCAGTGGTTAGCGTGGTAGCCTCTCACCCCAGTATGGCCTGGGTTCAATCCCAGACGGACCCGGTGGCATTTTTCGAGACGAGATTTGCCTAATCACGCCTTCTATCGGATGGGGAAGTAAAACGTCGGTCCATTAGTGTAAAAGAGGTTTTGAGTGACTCACCACACATAACCTTCGGACGCCTAGAAATGAGTAGAAACTTGCAACAGAGCCCACAAAAGACCCGGGGGTCGTTTAAGTGGATTGCTTTTTTTGCAGGTACTTATTTATTGATTTCCAACACTTATCAAACCTGAACTAATTTATTTATTCATGAAACTGGTAGAGGGGTAATTTATTAAACTAGTTTTATGCAAAAACGGATATTCTATATATAATTAACACAGCGTTGCTCAGTGGGTCAAAGTATCTCGAAAAGATTTTACAGCACGGAGAAAAAAGAGTTCCCAAAATCGTGAACAAGCGTTCATGAAAATAGGAACCGCGAACAAAGTGTTCAAATTTCATGGTACGTTTTTCAAAATCGTACCATGGAATTTGAACACTTTGTTCGAGGTTTCATTTTCATGAACGCTTGTTCACGATTTTGGGAACTCTTTTTTCTCCGTGAGACTTTCAAAATTTTATTTACTCCACTTAAAGTTTTTGCTTTGAAGGCACAATCTACCTTATTTTTAAATATTTTTTTTTAATTTTTAAATTTATAAATGAAAAAAAATTAAAAAAATATTAAAAGAGGAGCAAAATAATCAAAAGTTTAAAATATTCAAAAAATTATAGGTTTAGAACATAAAAATTAAAATTTTTATCAATGCTATATAAGAATTAAAAAAACGAAGAAATTATAATTTCAAAAAATTTAACTTTTAATGATCAATATATTTAAAAAATTTAAGTACATTCAAATAATAAGAAATCTCAGCGTTTCGTACTCCGTAGTTAATTTAAGAATTTAAGAATTTAAGAATTCAAGAATTTAAGAATTTAAGAATTTAAGAATTTAAGAATTTAAGAATTTAAGAATTTAAGAATTTAAGAATTTAAGAATTTAAGAATTTAAGAATTTAAGAATTTAAGAATTTAAGAATTTAAGAATTTAAAATTTAAGAATTTAAGAATTTAAGAATTTAAGAATTTAAGAATTTAAGAATTTAAGAATTTAAGAATTTAAATTTAAATTTAAGAATTTAAGAATTTAAAATTTAAGAATTTAAATTTAAGAATTTAAGAATTTAAATTTAAAATTTAAATTTAAGAATTTAAATTTAAATTTAAGAATTTAAGAATTTAAGAATTTAAGAATTTAAGAATTTAAGAATTTAAATTTAAGAATTTAAGAATTTAAATTTAAATTTAAGAATTTAAGAATTTAAGAATTTAAGAATTTAAAATTTAAGAATTTAAGAATTTAAGAATTTAAATTTAAGAATTTAAGAATTTAAGAATTTAAGAATTTAAGAATTTAAGAATTTAAGAATTTAAGAATTTAAGAATTTAAGAATTTAAGAATTTAAGAATTTAAGAATTTAAGAATTTAAGAATTTAAGAATTTAAGAATTTAAGAATTTAAGAATTTAAGAATTTAAGAATTAAGAATTTAAGAATTTAAGAATTTAAGAATTTAAGAATTTAAGAATTTAAGAATTTAAGAATTTAAAATTTAAGAATTTAAGAATTTAAATTTAAGAATTTAAGAATTTAAAATTTAAGAATTTAAGAATTTAAGAATTTAAATTTAAGAATTTAAGAATTTAAGAATTTAAGAATTTAAGAATTTAAGAATTTAAGAATTTAAGAATTTAAATTTAAGAATTTAAGAATTTAAGAATTTAAGAATTTAAGAATTTAAAATTTAAGAATTTAAATTTAAGAATTTAAAATTTAAGAATTTAAGAATTTAAATTTAAGAATTTAAGAATTTAAGAATTTAAGAATTTAAGAATTTAAGAATTTAAGAATTTAAAATTTAAATTTAAGAATTTAAGAATTTAAAATTTAGAATTTAAGAATTTAAAATTTAAATTTAAGAATTTAAGAATTTAAGAATTTAAGAATTTAAGAATTTAAGAATTTAAAATTTAAGAATTTAAGAATTTAAGAATTTAAGAATTTAAGAATTTAAAATTTAAGAATTTAAATTTAAATTTAAGAATTTAAGAATTTAAATTTAAGAATTTAAGAATTTAAGAATTTAAAATTTAAATTTAAGAATTTAAGAATTTAAATTTAAGAATTTAAATTTAAGAATTTAAGAATTTAAGAATTTAAGAATTTAAGAATTTAAGAATTTAAATTTAAGAATTTAAAATTTAAGAATTTAAGAATTTAAAATTTAAATTTAAGAATTTAAGAATTTAAGAATTTAAGAATTTAAATTTAAGAATTTAAGAATTTAAGAATTTAAGAATTTAAATTTAAGAATTTAAGAATTTAAGAATTTAAGAATTTAAGAATTTAAAATTTAAGAATTTAAGAATTTAAGAATTTAAGATTTAAGAATTTAAGAATTTAAGAATTTAAGAATTTAAGAATTTAAGAATTTAAGAATTTAAATTTAGAATTTAAGAATTTAAGAATTTAAGAATTTAAGAATTTAAAATTTAAGAATTTAAATTTAAGAATTTAAGAATTTAAGAATTTAAATTTAAGAATTTAAGAATTTAAAATTTAAATTTAAATTTAAGAATTTAAGAATTTAAGAATTTAAGAATTTAAAATTTAAGAATTTAAGAATTTAAGAATTTAAGAATTTAAGAATTTAAGAATTTAAAATTTAAGAATTTAAGAATTTAAGAATTTAAGAATTTAAAATTTAAGAATTTAAGAATTTAAGAATTTAAGAATTTAAGAATTTAAGAATTTAAGAATTTAAGAATTTAAGAATTTAAGAATTTAAGAATTTAAGAATTTAAGAATTTAAATTTAAGAATTTAAGAATTTAAGAATTTAAGAATTTAAGAATTTAAATTTAAAATTTAAATTTAAGAATTTAAATTTAAGAATTTAAGAATTTAAATTTAAGAATTTAAAATTTAAGAATTTAAAATTTAAGAATTTAAGAATTTAAGAATTTAAGAATTTAAGAATTTAAAATTTAAGAATTTAAATTTAAAATTTAAATTTAAGAATTTAAGAATTTAAGAATTTAAGAATTTAAATTTAAGAATTTAAGAATTTAAGAATTTAAGAATTTAAGAATTTAAGAATTTAAGAATTTAAGAATTTAAATTTAAGAATTTAAGAATTTAAGAATTTAAGAATTTAAGAATTTAAATTTAAGAATTTAAGAATTTAAGAATTTAAGAATTTAAGAATTTAAAATTTAAGAATTTAAGAATTTAAGAATTTAAGAATTTAAGAATTTAAGAATTTAAGAATTTAAGAATTTAAGAATTTAAGAATTTAAATTTAAATTTAAGAATTTAAAATTTAAGAATTTAGAATTTAAGAATTTAAAATTTAAGAATTTAAATTTAAATTTAAGAATTTAAGAATTTAAGAATTTAAAAATTTAAGAATTTAAGAATTTAAAATTTAAATTTAAAATTTAAAATTTAAAAATTTAAAATTTAAGAATTTAAAATTTAAATTTAAGAATTTAAGAATTTAAAATTTAAATTTAAGAATTTAAGAATTTAGAATTTAGAATTTAAATTTAAGAATTTAAATTTAAGAATTTAAAATTTAAGAATTTAAGATTTAAATTTAAGAATTTAAAATTTAAGAATTTAAGAATTTAAGAATTTAAATTTAAGAATTTAAGAATTTAAGAATTTAAGAATTTAAATTTAAGAATTTAAGAATTTAAAATTTAAATTTAAGAATTTAAGAATTTAAGAATTTAAGAATTTAAGAATTTAAAATTTAAGAATTTAAGAATTTAAATTTAAATTTAAAATTTAAGAATTTAAGAATTTAAGAATTTAAGAATTTAAGAATTTAAGAATTTAAATTTAGAATTTAAATTTAAGAATTTAAGAATTTAAAATTTAAGAATTTAAGAATTTAAGAATTTAAGAATTTAAGAATTTAAAATTTAAAATTTAAAATTTAAAATTTAAGAATTTAAGAATTTAAAATTTAAAATTTAAGAATTTAAAATTTAAATTTAAGAATTTAAGAATTTAAGAATTTAAGAATTTAAAATTTAAGAATTTAAGAATTTAAAATTTAAAAATTTAAGAATTTAAGAATTTAAAATTTAAGAATTTAAGAATTTAAATTTAAAATTTAAGAATTTAAGAATTTAAATTTAAGAATTTAAATTTAAGAATTTAAAATTTAAATTTAAGAATTTAAGAATTTAAATTTAAGAATTTAAGAATTTAAGAATTTAAGAATTTAAAATTTAAATTTAAATTTAAGAATTTAAGAATTTAAATTTAAATTTAAGAATTTAAGAATTTAAGAATTTAAAATTTAAATTTAAATTTAAGAATTTAAGAATTTAAAATTTAAGAATTTAAATTTAAGAATTTAAGAATTTAAGAATTTAAATTTAAATTTAAATTTAAGAATTTAAATTTAAGAATTTAAATTTAAAATTTAAAATTTAAAATTTAAGAATTTAAAATTTAAGAATTTAAAATTTAAATTTAAATTTAAAATTTAAATTTAAAATTTAAGAATTTAAGAATTTAAAATTTAAGAATTTAAAATTTAAGAATTTAAAATTTAAGAATTTAAAATTTAAGAATTTAAATTTAAAAATTTAAGAATTTAAGAATTTAAATTTAAAATTTAAAATTTAAGAATTTAAGAATTTAAATTTAAAAATTAAGAATTTAAAATTTAAGAATTTAAGAATTTAAGAATTTAAATTTAAAATTTAAGAATTTAAATTTAAATTTAAATTTAAATTTAAGAATTTAAATTTAAGAATTTAGAATTTAAGAATTTAAAATTTAAATTTAAAATTTAAGAATTTAAAATTTAAGAATTTAAATTTAAGAATTTAAATTTAAGAATTTAAAATTTAAAATTTAAATTTAAAATTTAAAATTTAAGAATTTAAGAATTTAAAATTTAAAATTTAAGAATTTAAGAATTTAAGAATTTAAATTTAAAATTTAAGAATTTAAGAATTTAAAATTTAAGAATTTAAGAATTTAAATTTAAATTTAAAATTTAAATTTAAGAATTTAAATTTAAAATTTAAATTTAAGAATTTAAGAATTTAAATTTAAGAATTTAAGAATTTAAATTAAAATTTAAATTTAAATTTAAGAATTTAAATTTAAGAATTTAAAATTTAAAATTTAAAATTTAAGAATTTAAAATTTAAATTTAAAATTTAAGAATTTAAATTTAAGAATTTAAATTTAAGAATTTAGAATTTAAAATTTAAATTTAAAATTTAAAATTTAAATTTAAATTTAAGAATTTAAATTTAAGAATTTAAAATTTAAAATTTAAAATTTAGAATTTAAAATTTAAGAATTTAAGAATTTAAAATTTAAAATTTAAATTTAAATTTAAGAATTTAAGAATTTAAGAATTAAATTTAAATTTAAAATTTAAATTTAAGAATTTAAAATTTAAGAATTTAAGAATTTAAATTTAAATTTAAGAATTTAAATTTAAGAATTTAAGAATTTAAATTTAAATTTAAATTTAAATTTAAGAATTTAAGAATTTAAATTTAAGAATTTAAATTTAAAATTTAAGAATTTAAGAATTTAAGAATTTAAAATTTAAAATTTAAATTTAAGAATTTAAATTTAAGAATTTAAGAATTTAAATTTAAGAATTTAAAATTTAAAATTTAAAATTTAAGAATTTAAAATTTAAAATTTAAAATTTAAATTTAAGAATTTAAGAATTTAAAATTTAAGAATTTAAATTTAAGAATTTAAAATTTAAATTTAAAATTTAAATTTAAGAATTTAAATTTAAATTTAAAATTTAAATTTAAAATTTAAGAATTTAAATTTAAAATTTAAGAATTTAAAATTTAAGAATTTAAATTTAAAATTTAAATTTAAGAATTTAAATTTAAATTTAAGAATTTAAGAATTTAAAATTTAAAATTTAAAATTTAAAATTTAGAATTTAAATTTAAATTTAAGAATTTAAATTTAAATTTAAGAATTTAAATTTAAGAATTTAAATTTAAGAATTTAAAATTTAAGAATTTAAAATTTAGAATTTAAATTTAAAATTTAAATTTAAATTTAAGAATTTAAGAATTTAAAATTTAAGAATTTAAAATTTAAATTTAAAATTTAAGAATTTAAAATTTAAATTTAAATTTAAATTTAAATTTAAAATTTAAGAATTTAAGAATTTAAGAATTTAAATTTAAGAATTTAAGAATTTAAATTTAAAATTTAAATTTAAGAATTTAAGAATTTAAGAATTTAAAATTTAAAATTTAAATTTAAGAATTTAAATTTAAATTTAAATTTTAAAATTTAAAATTTAAAATTTAAAATTAAATTTAAATTTAAGAATTTAGAATTTAAGAATTTAAATTTAGAATTTAAATTTTAAATTTAGAATTTAAGAATTTAAATTTAAGAATTTAAAATTTAAAATTTAAGAATTTAGAATTTAAGAATTTAAATTTAAGAATTTAGAATTTAAATTTAAATTTAAGAATTTAAGAATTTAAGAATTTAAGAATTTAAGAATTTAAATTTAAATTTAAGAATTTAAATTTAAATTTAAAATTTAAATTTAAGAATTTAAATTTAAAAATTTAAGAATTTAAAATTTAAATTTAAAATTTAAAATTTAAAATTTAAGAATTTAAAATTTAAAATTTAAATTTAAATTTAAGAATTTAAGAATTTAAATTTAAATTTAAATTTAAATTTAAGAATTTAAATTTAAGAATTTAAATTTAAGAATTTAAGAATTTAAGAATTTAAAATTTAAGAATTTAAAATTTAAATTTAAATTTAAGAATTTAAATTTAAAATTTAAGAATTTAAATTTAAATTTAAGAATTTAAATTTAAAATTTAAGAATTTAAAATTTAAATTTAAATTTAAGAATTTAAGAATTTAAATTTAAAATTTAAAATTTAAGAATTTAAAATTTAAATTTAAAATTTAAATTTAAAATTTAAATTTAAGAATTTAAAATTTAAGAATTTAAAATTTAAGAATTTAAGAATTTAAATTTAAGAATTTAAAATTTAAGAATTTAAGAATTTAAAATTTAAATTTAAATTTAAGAATTTAAGAATTTAAAATTTAAATTTAAGAATTTAAGAATTTAAGAATTTAAATTTAAGAATTTAAGAATTTAAGAATTTAAATTTAAATTTAAGAATTTAAGAATTTAAAATTTAAGAATTTAAGAATTTAAATTTAAATTTAAGAATTTAAAATTTAAGAATTTAAGAATTTAAATTTAAATTTAAGAATTTAAGAATTTAAATTTAAGAATTTAAATTTAAGAATTTAAATTTAAGAATTTAAAATTTAAATTTAAGAATTTAAATTTAAGAATTTAAAATTTAAATTTAAGAATTTAAGAATTTAAAATTTAAGAATTTAAGAATTTAAGAATTTAAATTTAAGAATTTAAGAATTTAAAATTTAAGAATTTAAAATTTAAGAATTTAAAATTTAAGAATTTAAGAATTTAAGAATTTAAGAATTTAAGAATTTAAGAATTTAAGAATTTAAAATTTAAAATTTAAGAATTTAAATTTAAAATTTAGAATTTAAATTTAAGAATTTAAAATTTAAAATTTAATTTAAAATTTAAATTTAAGAATTTAAAATTTAAATTTAAAATTTAAATTTAAGAATTTAAGAATTTAAATTTAAATTTAAATTTAAATTTAAGAATTTAAGAATTTAAGAATTTAGAATTTAAATTTAAAATTTAAGAATTTAAGAATTTAAAATTTAAATTTAAGAATTTAAATTTAAATTTAAGAATTTAAGAATTTAAATTTAAGAATTTAAATTTAAAATTTAAATTTAAGAATTTAAAATTTAAAATTTAGAATTTAAAATTTAAATTTAAAATTTAAGAATTTAAAATTTAAGAATTTAAGAATTTAAGAATTTAAGAATTTAAATTTAAGAATTTAAAATTTAAGAATTTAAATTTAAAATTTAAATTTAAGAATTTAAGAATTTAAAATTTAAGAATTTAAAATTTAAGAATTTAAGAATTTAAATTTAAGAATTTAAGAATTTAAGAATTTAAGAATTTAAATTTAAAATTTAAGAATTTAAATTTAAGAATTTTAGAATTTTAGAATTTTAGAATTTTAAGAATTTTAAATTTTAAATTTTAGAATTTTAAATTTTAAATTTTAAATTTTAGAATTTAAATTTTAAATTTTAAATTTTAGAATTTTAAATTTTAAATTTTAGAATTTTAAATTTTAAATTTTAAATTTTAGAATTTTAAATTTTAAATTTAAATTTAAATTTAAATTTAAGAATTTAAAATTTAAGAATTTAAAATTTAAATTTAAAATTTAAGAATTTAAAATTTAGAATTTAAGAATTTAAGAATTTAAAAATTTAAAATTTAAGAATTTAAAATTTAAATTTAAGAATTTAAAATTTAAGAATTTAAAATTTAAATTTAAGAATTTAAGAATTTAAGAATTTAAATTTAAAATTTAAATTTAAGAATTTAAAATTTAAATTTAAGAATTTAAATTTAAGAATTTAAAATTTAAAATTTAAGAATTTAAGAATTTAAGAATTTAAAATTTAAATTTAAGAATTTAAAATTTAAGAATTTAAGAATTTAAAATTTAGAATTTAAAATTTAAATTTAAAATTTAAATTTAAGAATTTAAGAATTTAAGAATTTAAATTTAAATTTAAGAATTTAAAATTTAAAATTTAAGAATTTAAATTTAAATTTAAGAATTTAAGAATTTAAGAATTTAAGAATTTAAGAATTTAAATTTAAGAATTTAAGAATTTAAGAATTTAAGAATTTAAGAATTTAAAATTTAAGAATTTAAAATTTAAAATTTAAGAATTTAAAATTTAAAATTTAAGAATTTAAGAATTAAATTAATTTAAGAATTTAAGAATTTAAGAATTTAAGAATTTAAGAATTTAAGAATTTAAGAATTTTAGAATTTTAGAATTTAAGAATTTAAGAATTTAAGAATTTAAGAATTTAAGAATTTAAGAATTTAAGAATATAAGATTATAAGAGTATAAGAATATAAGAATATAAGAATTTAAGAATTTAAGAATTTAAGAATTTAAGAATTTAGGAATTTAAGAATTTAAGAATTTCAAATGTTTAGATTTTTAAAATTTCAGGTTTTAAAATTCTATAGAATTTTAGAATGATGATCTCGATGATGATCTGTTTTCCTTGAGAATTAGTGATGGCTTCACCTGGATTGCTTACTACATTACCATATTAGTCCTACATTTTTACCAATGAATCAAGATTTTGCATTGTGTCCAATGTTCATACAAAAATGTTTTCAAAATACAAATTCAAAAGACGCTTACTGAAAAGTGTTCTGATCGAAACGATTTCTTTGACAAAGTTATGCAGTCCAGCCTCGATTATCCGAAGGTTTCTATGGGACTTTGGGGTTCTATGTGGACTTCCGATAATCGTATTAAATTTTTGTTTTGTTTTTTTTTGTATTTTGTTACCTTGAACAAATTTAAGTTCTGCAACTCCATTTTATTAAAATTCAAATGGTTGATTGTCATCCAAGTACATTTTCCTTATGAACGCCATGGACCATTTCCGAGATGTCCTTCCAAAATGAAGAATTTCGATACCAATATTGACAGGTTTTGCCCTGATCAGATATTGGGCACTTCGGTTGTTCCGGAGTGGCCAGTGGCCACCAAATTATTTCGGTGGACCATTTTTTAGACGTTCTTCCAAAATACAGTATTTTGATACCAACACCCAAAATTCAGAATCGAGATAATCGTTCTCTCAAAATTTATTGAGGGCTCAGTGCCAAAATCGATAGAATAATGGTACCAACTCACACCATCATAACAAATGAGTTCATTCGTTAGTTGAATCAATAAATCTCCAACAAGTGTCATACATCGACTTCTGACTTCTCCATGGTCACCAAGCTGTGGTGGCCGAGGCAGCTAAGTCATTGGATTGGTGTGTCAAAGGTCTCTGGTTCGATTCCCGTTGTCGACACTTTTGGTTTTTTTTTTGACGGATGAACTTTTTTTGCAAATGAACCTCGAGAGAATAGTTCTATCGCCCATCTCGAGCTGTGTTCTCTGCGTCCGTGAATGGTACCACTATTCTCTCGACTTGAGACCATCATTCTCTCGGACTAGCGCTGCCAGTTTTGGGTGAATATTGACTGATTTTGTCCTAATCAGATATTGGCCACATCGGTGGTTCCCCGGAGGACATTCAGAACCAGTTCCGGAGTGGCCAAAATGAAGAATTTCGATACCAATATTGACTGGTTTTGCTTTGATCAGATATTGGCCACTTCGGTGGTTCCCCGGAGGACATTCAGAACCAGTTCCGGTGGCCAAAATGAAGAATTTCGATACCAATATTGACTGGTTTTGCTTTGATCAGATATTGGCCACTTCGGTGGTTCCCCGGAGGACATTCAGAACCAGTTCCGGAGTGGCCAAAATGAAGAATTTCGATACCAATATTGACTGGTTTTGCTTTGATCAGATATTGGCCACTTCGGTGGTTCCCCGGAGGACATTCAGAACCAGTTCCGGAGTGGCCAAAATGAAGAATTTCGATACCAATATTGACTGGTTTTGCTTTGATCAGATATTGGCCACTTCGGTGGTTCCCCGGAGGACATTCAGAACCAGTTCCGGAGTGGCCAAAATGAAGAATTTCGATACCAATATTGACTGGTTTTGCTTTGATCAGATATTGGCCACTTCGGTGGTTCCCCGGAGGACATTCAGAACCAGTTCCGGAGTGGCCAAAATGAAGAATTTCGATACCAATATTGACTGGTTTTGCTTTGATCAGATATTGGCCACTTCGGTGGTTCCCCGAAGGACATTCAGAACCGGTTCCGGAGTGGCCAGTGGCCACCAAATTATTTCGGTGGACCCTTTTTGAGATTTCCTTCCAATATGAAGAATTTTGATACCAACATTGACTAGTTTTCTTCTGATCAGATATTGGCCACATCGGTGGTTCCCCGGAGGACATTCAGAACCGGTTCCGGAGTGGCCAAAATGAAGAATTTCGATACCAATATTGACTGGTTTTGCTTTGATCAGATATTGGCTACTTCGGTGGTTCCCCGAAGGACATTCAGAACCGGTTCCGGAGTGGCCAGTGGCCACCAAATTATTTCGGTGGACCCTTTTTGAGATTTCCTTCCAATATGAAGAATTTTGATACCAACATTGACTAGTTTTCTTCTGATCAGATATTGGCCACATCGGTGGTTCCCCGGAGGACATTCAGAACCAGTTCCGGAGTGGCCAAAATGAAGAATTTCGATACCAATATTGACTGGTTTTGCTTTGATCAGATATTGGCCACTTCGGTGGTTCCCCGAAGGACATTCAGAACCGGTTCCGGAGTGGCCAGTGGCCACCAAATTATTTTGGTGGACCATTTCTGAGATGTCCTTCCAAAATGAAGAATTTCGATACCAATATTGACTGGTTTTGCTTTGATCAGATATTGGCCACTTTGGTGGTTCCCCGGAGGACATTCAGAACCGGTTCCGGAGTAGCCAGTGGCCACCAAATTATTTCGGTGGACCCTTTCTGAGATGCCTTTCCAATATGAAGAATTTTGATACCAACATTGACTAGTTTTCTTCTGATCAGATATTGGCCACATCGGTGGTTCCCCGGAGGACATTTAGAACCGGTTCCGGAGTGGCCAGTGGCCACCAAATTATTTTGGTGGACCATTTCTGAGATGTCCTTCCAAAATGAAGAATTTCAATACTAATATTGACTGGTTTTGCTTTGGTCAGATATTGGCCACTTCGGTGGTTCCCGGAGGACATTCAGAACCGGTTCCGGAGTGGCCAATGGCCACCAAATTATTTCGGTGGACCCTTTCTGAGATGCCCTTCCAATATGAAGAATTATGATTTTTTTATTTTTTATTTACAATTTATTTTATTTCTTATGTTATTTATTTCGAACCATTTTGCAATTTTTTAATTAAATGTACTTTATTTATTGCATTAAACAATTCTTCTGCTCATTTTGTTCGAAATTTTGAATAGCGAAAAGCTGAACAAAACATCAGAATCAATTTAAATCGCTTGATTTGCAAGCGACTGACCTCGGTTTGCACAGGTCGGTCGCGCGACCAATTTGACAGTTGCTTGTTCGTCGCTTGTAGCGCAGCGAAAAATCGCTTCTACTCTGAATAGGCGAGCGATTTCTGCTGGCCGCAAATGAGTCGCGCGTAGTCGCTTCGCCTGTCAAATTAGTCGCGTCGCTTGTAGCGTCGCTTGCAGCGTCCACTCTGTAAGGGCCCTAACGCGCGATAACTTGCTTTAAGTTGGCGTTATGTGAAAACTCGGCACGATGAGTAGCGTTGATGCTTTTCGAGCTCGTTTTTGTGCGTTTTAGTGTGTTATCGCGGAGTAACATTCCCCTCGGCAGTGACCTGTTTTCACCACAAGAACTTTTGAACATTTTCATCGAGATGACAAGAATTGACAACAACACTGCGTGGTTGCAAAACTCGTGCGGAACAAGTAAGAACGCTTGGAGGATTTATCTTAAAATATAGTTCTAATGATTTTGAATATTTCTATGAATTCAGTTTTTCTAGTTTTAAGTAAGGATTAGTTGTTAATGTAATTTTTTTTCTTTTTTACCCAAATGTATTCGATTCAATGCAAAATGTAAAACAATGTGAAGTAAATAAATGAATGTAAACATTCAACAATAAAACGAAAAATATAGCAAACTGCATTTAGCCATAACACTTAGAATGTAAATGAAATGTAATTATTATAACAAAGTTCAATAAACACATAATTAATTTTTTTTAAAAAGTCGTTGTGCAAGATGAGATGAGCGGAGATGAGCACAAAACTCAAGCTTGCAACACAATCAACGAGAACAACGAAAGCAAATGCTTCAATTGCGGTGGCGACAAAGGGGTTGACACATCAAATATTTTCATTCGAATCATTCCGTTCATTCCAGAATGAAACCAGAATGATGTTGGAGTGATGCCATTTTTTCTGACTCTTCCTAATATAAATTTTGCGTGTTGAGTTGGGAAATGTCATTGCATTTTTTGTGCCGAAATGTAAACAAACGGCAAAAATCCTTCTCAGGGCCAAAAAATCCGTGTTCCCATAGGTTGCATCGTATGTTCCGTCGTCGGTCGCAGTGAAATGTGTGGGCACGACAAAATGGGACGGATGGTGGTTGCTACAGTCCACCGTAACTTGGAATAAGTGGCGACGACGACTGTGGGACGTCGGATTGGGCTACCATCGATCGGAGAGGATAGCCACTGTGGTGGCCACTTTTGCGGGGGGAAAAGAAGCCGCGGAGCAGGCTCTCCTGGGTCCAGTTCCATTCCAAGTGTCAATCTGTTCACTCATCTGTTCACATTCGAGGAGTTCGTCACTTTTTTAGTTTGACTTTGACCAACCAACGGGGGTTGAGTGTATTTACAAGTTAGATGCTCTTAACAACGATTTCTCTTTCAGGAACTTGAACAATACATCTCCGGCATGTCCATCGTTACCTTCTCCGTCAAAGGAACAACACTCCATAAACAATCCGGCGGGTCATTGCGGTAACAGCGGAAGGCTGGCCCTTCCGACGAAAAACCCACCAGCAGCAGTCAAACAGCGCCACTCTGCCTCATCCCAGGACCCCTCCCAACGCGTTGCTCGACCCGCGGACTGACGGCAGATCTGCTTGCTTCTCCGCCCTCCGCGCTATCTAGGGTCACGACGTGACGGCCTAAGTGCTTGCCATCAACAACGAAGCCGTGATGCCGCAAATGCAACCGCCACCTTTCAATGAACCATGCTCAACCCGGAAATGGAACCGCTTAAGTACAAGTAGTGGAACGACAGCGAACGGAGCATCTCCTATGAGCCGGACGATCTCTACATCGATCCAACGAAGCTGGCCGAAGTGCCGAACGGAGGAGTGGACATCGCGTGAAGTTACGAGGTGTAGCCGATCGACGTGGCCAACCGGAAGGTCTTCCTGACGGATGGGACCGGGACCAAGTACGACGAGCGTCTACTGGCGACGGGGCGTGGCCGAAAACTTGCTGGTGTTCGACACGGTGCCGCTGGATCAGACGCAGGACAGACATTGACGGACGACGGCCGACGGTGATATACGAACAAACATTGCGTGGAATGTGAGAATCAATGGGTGAACAGAAGTTGGTCGTTGATAGTTTATGGTTCTTTCATAAAATCTCTATTTACAGAGCTCGATTAGCGATTGACCAGAACCACGTGAGAGAAGACTCGCCCGGAGCACATGATCCCGATTCACCCCAACAGCCGCGCGATTGTCCTCAGAAGAGTAAGTGTGTCATACGCAAATCGCGGACAGTTCAACGACGAATCTCCGAATGTGGGTGAAATCTGCTGCAAGAGGAAACCAGCAGCTCAGGATTGGCGACGGCCGCCGGTGTCAGGTACAACCTCAGAACCTGCTGATCAACATGTGTGCGCCTTATACTGCTGACGGCGCTGCGTTTGGATCTAAGTAAGTTAGTTGGTAGTACTTCTCAGCATTACACTCAAACCCCGATGGTTTGACAACAACTGTTGTCAAACGAATGGGGTCACTTTTAGTTTGACACCCCTTTTACACGGAGTTCACACACACTACCAAACGTTTGTTTTGATAGTGTGCGTGAGGGCCGTGTAAAAAGTGACGGTTCGTTACTTTTTAGTTTGACTTTGACCAACCAACGGGGTACAAACTAAAAAAGTGTCAAACGAAAAAGTGACCAACCACCGGGAGTTGAGTGTAGCTGGATAATATGGATTATCACCCTTTTCCTTCACCCAAAAAAAAAATATATTCGCTCTACAGCATTGCCTTGGCGTTCCCGATTACGGGATTCCTACTCAAAACTTGAAGTCCGAAGGCTTGATTGTTGAGGCAATTGCAAACCTCTTTTTTCACCTAAGCTTCCATCCACCCCGGGATTCGAACTGACGACCTTTGGATTGTGAGTCTAACTGCCTACCAGCGACTCCACCGAGGCAGGACCCAGGGAGACGACTCCTACACCTGGACTGAGCTATCGACCTAACCTCTAGGTTAGACCGGGGCCAACATTTACTTCCCCATCCGACGGAAGGCGTGATCAGACAAATCTCGTCTCAAAATTTGTCACCGGGACCTTCTGGGATCGAACCCAGGCCGACTGGGTGAGAGGCAATCACGCTTACCCCTACACCATGGTCCCGGCCCACCCTACTCTATCTGAATTCTCAAGGTCAACCTCAACCTGCTGTGCACTGACGTGACGGCGAGTCCACCGCGAATGGCAGCAGTGGAACATCGCCCTGGAGAAGCATCTGCAGCGGCCTTACGTCCTCCTTCTCCGGGCGGCGACTCTGCTGCGGCAACACCATTCCGAAATCGCCGGGCCGCACTTAGAGTTCCACGAACTCGTGTACTACCTGAAACTGATCACTGACAGCATGATCTGGGTAAGCTCAACGTGGCGAAGCCGGTACGGCGTTGGCAATGCCCAAGATCTGATACAATCAGCCGCGTGATATTCCCCTCAGGTACAAGTCGACGCGATAGTTGGTGAGGAAGCTGCATTCTGAACCAACGAACCCCCCCCCCCTTCCTCGCCCTCTACAAGGAAGCCATGGTTCTATCCCATTCCCCAGTATCCCATTCCCCAGAATTCCATTCCCCAGAATACCATTCCCCAGAATACCATTCCCCAGAATACCATTCCCCAGAATACCATTCCCCAGAAATCCATTTTCCAGAATGGTCCATTCCCCAGAATCCCATTCCCCAGAATAGCCCATTCCCCAGAAACTCATTCCCCACAAAAGTTTTTTTTCTATTACAAATGTACTTTATTTCAAAAAGTGATCAGTTTTAAAGTTTTCGCCTTTATTGTGATAACTGCTGACAAAAGTTGAAATTTCCCTTAAAAGTTGTATTTTCCATTCTTTAAAGACGGGGTTTGATCCTCCGTCCTTTGGATTGGTAAGCAAAAATGCTAACCACTACGGCATGACGACTTGGTGAGCGTGGACTGGAATTAGGAATACTGTTACAGGGAGCGAGTTGTAGCGCTATAACCACGGCAAATAGTGTCCAGGGCATTCGTGGAAATACAATGTCCCATCCCAGAGGGTTCCGGAGTACCAAACCTTCTTAGCATGGTGCTCCCAACGAATACAACCAAATCACGGAGCGTATGGTGGTGTGTCCCCACGCTTCTTCCTCCTGTCGTTTCAGAATTGTGTTGTTGTTCGAACACTCAGTGCTCAAACTCAACCCAATTACGAGTCATCTCTGCGATACGGCTTTACGCAGTAGGCCTGGCCGCTTTAACGCTTGTGAATGCATTCTAATGCAATGGCGCACTACAAATGTTAATAAATGACAAGAAGAGTGCTATGCGTCATCTAACCTAAGGCACTCTCCAGGATCCCTTCTAAAGATTGGCTGCGCTAGGGTCTGATTAGATTAGATTAGATTTAAAGAAGGAAAAAATCAATTAGTATCAGCAGCAGTCACGATGTCATCTTTAAAGCGATTCTAATATTGAATTAATGTTGAAAATGTAATATCATTATGCTAATTGACCATTATGCGCCATTACGTTATGCCAAACGGCGTTATGCTAAATGGCATTATGTCAAATGGGAAATATAACATGTTTTTCAAGGTCCTAAACATTTCTGGGGAATGGGTCATTCTGGGGAATGGGCCATTCTGGGGAATGGAATTCTGGGGAATGGCATTCTGGGGAATGGGATTCTGGGGAATGGGATAGAACCGGAAGTCATCATGAAGCCAGCTGGTTTGGATGTTACGGTCCGTAGGTCGCAACGAAATGGGAGTCAACAGTTCGGTCCTGGTTCTGAAGTTGAACACCGTTCTGGAAACCTTACTCAGTCCCAAGGTTACTGTAACCTTGACTCCGTCCCGGACCCTTCAAACTGTTTTGGAACCTTCTGCAACTGACCAGCGTACGTTGATGGAACATTTTCACCGCAGTCGCACCATAACGCAGGAAACCCCAGCAATCGCAATGAGTCCCAATTCGGTTTGCTGTAATGCTAAAAAATCATTTAATTAAGCTTCATACTTGTATCTAAATAAAATAAAAACCCAGAACAAACATTGGAAGAAAACGTTTCCCCGAAATACGCCGGAACCTTGCCAAGATATACGCTCAAAATCTGGAGCAAGTCGTCCGCAAAAACTTGCTAAAATCTGACCTAGTCCATCAGTGTAACCGCATAACCGAACTCAACAAAGCGCAGAAACCTGGGAAAAGTCTGGGAGAAATCCACCAGAACTTCTGCGCAATACATAACCCAAGACAAACGCCGAAACCCGCACGTGCTACCTCAAATCTCCGGCCACCACCACACATTCATTCTCCCCACCACCCTCCACAAAAACAGCTGAACATCCGCATGTTGTATGAGTTGGCCCTGTCCCGCCGCCGTCAAATCCTTGTTGACCCTCTGCAACTGTATTTCGTATTCGCTAAACTGAGCAGCCTCTGTTTCAACCCGCTGATGAGACTCAGCCACACAGCAAAAAATCCAATGGTAAAATCGCATGCAAAAGCATGCACATCACCTTCGTCAAAAAAGACACTTAATATTACACGCTGCTTGTACAATTTCTGCAAACACAAAAAAAATGCAACCGACGAGATTCAAACCCAGCACCAACAGTAAGGACTGGCGCCTTAGCCCACTCGGCCATCAGACCGATGGAAAGCTGTAAGGATAAACGCATATATCAGCTTGACATTTCGGTCAAGTAGGTTTCCCATACTGATGGGCTACATATTTTAGGGTGTAATATTACACAGAATTTCATAAAATAATGCAAAATTTATTTTACACCGAGGCCTTTACACGCAGCTGGATTACTACTTTATTTGCTGTGCAAGGACTCAACAGATCCAAATCTCCATTCCTTATTTCATCCTGAACTGCGTCAGGTACTGCACATCTACAGAAAGTACAAATCCAGCGCGGCCACCAGGAGCGGTTTTTGTCCGGAAGAATATATTTCACTCCGGCATTTTTATATTTAATTAAAAAACCCCGATTTAATATCACCAGAGGTGAAATAGAGCCTTTCTTACAAAATGATGAAACTCCGACAAATATATTGGTGCAATTAATTTTTCAGAAACATAATGATACCACCAAGTGAGAATTCGGCCTAAAGCTTCGAATCTTTTTAGGCTAAACCTCGAAAAAATTAAGGGTACTCAGTCTTTAATGTTAGTCTATGATTATCTTAAAAAAATTTGTATCGCTATTGCACTTTGTCGATCTATTATCAGAAGCCAGAAAGAACGCTTTCATGCGCAGCGTAAAACGCGCAAGCGTAAATGTGCTTTCGTTCATGCTTTGACTTGACGACTTGTCGATCTTTCGAGCGAGAATGAGCCGGGACTTCGAATTTGATGTTCAGTATATGATTCTATATAAAACCAAAAATTTTATAGGAATAAATAGGGTAAAAATAATACGAAAAACACCAATATGGCTTTATCTCTGGAAATACATTTTAGAAAAACATTCACTAGCTCGTTCTGGCAGTCCCAGTCAATGTTTCCCGGGACCAACCTGCATATTTCAAGCACTTCCCTCACGAACCACACAACCGGGGCCATCGGAACCGCTGTTGGCCAAGCACAAACCGCGAACGTCCACGGAACACCGTAAAACCCTACGACGACAGACGCGGAAAAAAACGGACAACGTCAAGTAAGAGAAACGTCAATCTGGTTAAAAAAGAAGAGTAGGCGGCAGGCTATTTTGAAAAGTAGAAAGAAGAATTTGAGAGACGGTTTGCAAAATAACGCACACTAAGACAAAAAACTTTATCGTATGATTCAGATTGTGGTAGTGCTGGTAAATTTTGTATTCCGGATTTCAAAAATTTTTAGACAATCGTGCAATTTGTGGAAAACTCTCCAACAAAGTGCACACCTCACTACAGCAGAAAAAACTATCCAAGACACACACCCTAGTTTGAAATTGTTCTACAGTGGTCGAAAGCAACAAAGCTCAATCGAGACACGCACCACTCTAGGCGAGAGGGGGGAGAAGGGGTAGGATTTCAAGTGTGCAAATATTTGGTGTGCAGATATTATTTGCAAGGGTGGAGAATTTGGTGCAAAGTGTGCAATAACGCTTTGAACATCTGATGTTCAAAATTATGAACATCGGATGGGCTGCGGCGATTGAGCATCCAACGTTCACCGGAATAGGTTTACGTGTATTTCAGAAGGAGAGCTCTCAAAAATCAGAATTTGATGTTTGGGTTTCGGGCCAAAATTCAATCGAAAGAGCGCATCTAAAACCTTCATTTGGTAATAGGATTTTTTTTCTGGAACGATTCCACGCCGTGCACGATTTTTTTAAAAAGATTTTTTAGAAAAGCGTTTTTCAAAAAGCAAACCTTAAACCTTTCTTTTGTAAGAAAAGGCTAGTATGGAGATCGGAAGGAAAGGGGTCAAGAAACAGCTTTACGAATAGCAGAACAAAGGAGAGGGAACGTTTTCTTGGGGCTTTTCTTCACCCTCTCTGGCTTGCTTTCGCTGCCGCTGCTGCCCATTCGATATTTTTCTTGACCGATTTCTTCCGAAGTGCATACACCGCTAAAGGCAAAAACCACACTTTGTATAAGCTAATTTTTCCTACAGTCCATTTCTTAAACAACACTAGGAGCGGCCGTGGCTGACTGGTCACGGTGTTCGCTTTGTAAGCGAATGGTCCTGGGTTCGATTCCCATCTGCTCCCAACGAGAAAGTATAGGAATTATAAATCTTGAAACTCTGAACATGAACGAAAAATCAAACTCGCTCGAGCCGGGGTTCGATCCCCCGTCCTTTGGATTGGTAAGCAATAGGCCATCACGGCTTGGTGAGCTATGAATGGAATTAGGAATACTGTTACTATCAACTATATACGCGCTGGGTCCTTGTCCATTTGACAAGGGTTCGGAAGTTCTGAATAACGTTTGAACCCGATTGGTGCTAACGTTCTTCAGGGCGGGGCTTTGTCGATAAAGCTGAAGTACATCGCGCTAGCCAGCGTCGATATGGGTCACCGAAGCTCGGCAGAGCTAACACCTTCCAAATGCCTATGCGAGTTATTTGCATGTATAGAATGTAGATCTAAATAAAAATACATGGAAACAACTCAATTTGTAAGTGACCGCATGGTCCCGCTTGGTTGGTTGCACACACACACAGTCCATTTCTTAACAACACTAAAACGTTTTTCATTCATTTCATTCTTTGTTCAATTAAGGGTGTTGCCGTGCATGCCCAACTAAAGCCAATTTTATATGTACAGTATGGGGTGTGGTAAAGCTGGAGCAGGGCGTTTTTTTTAGGACAGCTGAAAAGTAACATGCTACGTATACTAAAACGAATAAAAAAAGAAATAATTCAATGCACTTAAAAAAATCCATGCACATACCAACATTTAATCATAGATCCGTTTTTAAGGCTAGTATGGTGATCGGAAGGAAAGGGGTCAAGAAACAGCTTTACGAACAGCAGAACAAAGAAGAGGGAGCGTTTTCTTGGGGCTTTTCTTCACCCTCTCTGGCTTGCTTTCGCTGCCGCTGCTGCCCGTTTGAAATTTTTCTTGACCGGTTCCTTCCGATGTGCATACACAGCTTTATCCAGGAACTATCAAGCGATTGCATTTTTGATTCACTAAATTCCACCCACTCCACCCGATGCAATTCTTCGTCACGCGGTAAACGAAAAATGTCTATGTTTGACCCTAAGTTCGGTGTACGAACAAAAACGCAAAACACTTCATTTTATAATGGAAAAAATCAAAACAAATCATTTCAGCAGCAAAAACTGGAATAGTGGGGAGCATACGAAAATCACGTTACGTAGTCTGTCTTTCCATGGATGCTTATGATTTTTTTTTTTTATTTTCAGTCATTGCTACTTGTAATTAACTACCTTCTAACAAAGTTTGCAGAAATGGATGATTCAGAAGTTCCAGTGTTAACTGGATATCTAGCAATAAAATCCCAAAGTGGGTTTGCAATACGAATTTCAAAAAAGGTAAGTTTTTTTTTATGTTTAAATCTATTTAATTATTATTGCGGGCATGCAATAACGGAAGGCTCCAAATCAAAAGTGGCTCAAATTTGGAGTGGGGGTTCTATGGCTCAAACAATTAGACTCGAGTTGTATTGTTAATTTGATGTTGGTTAATGTAAGGTATGCACTTCGGAAGAAACCGTGTAACGATGGTTACACAGTCACTGTAACGGACATATTATATTTAAATACGGTCTTGAGCTTGCGACGGCTGTGACGCTCAAAGGGGTTAGGGTAGCATCAAGGTACAATTCCAGAGTTTTTTTTAAAAAAGGACCAATAAACTATTGTCTTTCATATGTATATAGGACCTAATAAAAAAAAACTCTAGAATTAATGTTCCGTTTGGTATAAAATTAATTACCCGAAGAAGTGATACGATTCGGGTTTCCTGGGGTTTCGTGGAAGGAAAAAACGCTGGACTCGACCGTTAACATCTCGACCACCAAACGGACAACAGCACAATTGGAAACACTTGGAAAAAACCCACGCGGGAAGAAAAAGGTAGAATACGATACGGTTTTTTTACATCAAGTATCTGTGCTGTGCATAGTTTTTTGCATTTTTTACTATTTTTCACTACTTTTTACTAAAATTAACCACACTCAAACCGTGTCGGAAAGTACCCGTCGTTACAATTCGTTGGAGTGCAGTTAATTAGTGACCGTCGGACCCGTTTGTTGGAGAAAGAACACCTGCTGTAGCACTCGCGAGATGGCTCCCAGCTGCAAAAAGTGCGAGGCTGAGATCACCGGGATCGAGAGGATCGCGTGTCGCTGTTGCAAATCGGCCTGAATCGACCGACCTGAATCGACCGACTTTCGATGCCATTGTGAAAAACACCAGCAACTTGTTCAGGTTGTGCGATAATTGCAATGGACGTTTCGATAACCTGCTGCAGGCAATGGAAACAGACGAGGTCACTGCCCCCGCAGGTGAGTCTGCGAAGCTCGTTGAGGTCGTGGACAAATTAAGCGGCATAGTGTCTGAGCTATCCAAGCGGTTGGACAACCGTCCGAAGAGCAGTTACGCTGGGATAGTTGGCTCGGGGTCACAATCTTATGAGCCGGGTTCCAAACGTCTCCGAGAAGATGAACAATACAAACAACATCAGCCACCACGGGAGAAAGTGAAGACCATCTGTGGGACGCGTACTGTTCAACGAGAAATCAAAACAGTGGTTGATGAACGTGAGCAGTTTTGGATGTACCTGGGCCGTCTTCACCACAGTCATTCCGTCGATGACATCGCAGAAATGACTCAGGAGTGCCTTGGGCTTGAAGTGGCCCCCAAAGTGATAAGGCTGGTCAAAAAAAATGTGGATGTGACCAAGCTGCCGTTCGTGTCGTTCCGAGTTCTTCTGCCCGATGAAACAAGAGATGTGGCTCTCCAAGCGGAAACCTGGTCTACCGGTGTTGCGATTCGCGAGTTCGATTTTGACCAGGTTCGTGCTCCGAGATTTCGTCAGTGATCCTGTATCATCCCAGCATGACATCGACTTGACAACCACGGGACGCATGTACTACGGCCTTTTGGAAGATCCCCGCTGCCCCGCCACAGGTGTGCCATCTTCGTTATGCTGCCGTACTATCTGTTCCTGTTGGCTGAGTCGTCCCGGCCCTGTGGTCGGTGTCAACAGCAGGATCTTCCAGGCCTCTCAACCAGGCAAGTACACAATCTCGTCAAGAACCGTCTCTCCTCCTGATAATCTCCCGGTTTCCAGAATTTTGACGCTTACGGCGGCCAACGCAGAGCTCGAACCATCCTACAGTTCAGCTACCAACCTCATCCACGAAACCATGTCGTCTCATCGAGCTGACGGCGCCGAGACCTCGAGACGTACGCCACATTTTCATCAAGACCCAGCAAATCTTCGCGACAATCCATCCGGTTCCAGAATGCCGCATACGATGACGCCGGGACGCACGCTGCAAAGTAATGAGGAATGTTCCCGCCCGCCGTACACAGTCGAGCCACCCAACTGTTCCAGCATCCCCGAGCATGGGTAAATAACAAGGGAAATGCGTAATAATACCTTTCTCTGGTATCAATACCAAATTTTGGTATTCCTGGACCCTTTAAAATTTGTCTTAAGGATTATGCAAGAGCAAAATGTGGTATCATACCAATTTAAGGTATTGTTTTGATATTGCAAAATTGCAGAATTTGTCAATGATCGAACACCACATTTTGGTATTCTTTTGGTATTACAGTATTTTATCAAATTCCTCTGCAACTATGGGAAAATTTTGACCAATTTTGACAAAATAATTAATTTTACGCTATAATGATGTCTCAAAGCGAATGCTTTCATTCAAAACCGGAAATTTCAAACTTGATTTTAAACATTTTTGATATACCTGTAACAAGCGCGTCGCTGCTGAACGGCAAGGGTTCAAGGAGATTCTGCTACTCCGCTTAAGCGCCAAGTACCGAGTTCCCAAGGTACATGCAAAGCAGCGTGTTCGTTACGTCCCGGTCTAGCTCGCTCAGGGCGAGTTCATTTTTTTATCCCGAAGCCACTATTCGAACCCCAACAACATCGCTCAACGACATCCCTCCACATAGAATATCTTTAAAAACTAGGAGACCTTATCCTGGAGTTTCGCGTGTAAGAACAACAACAACTCTTTAATTTTTAGGGCAAACGGAAACACGACGACGTGTAGCTCGAGAGTTTATTTGTCCGGACATTGCCTGCTGGTGGCGCGCTAATTCTTATCCCATAACATTAGTCTAACCTTTTCCCGTAACGCTTTGGTTCATGCATCGCACTGGTGTCTATTTTTAGAATAACAAAGGGTGGGTCTGACCTGGATTCTGCATGCTGGTGGTGACGAGGCGGCGAAGGCGCCGGCGTCGGCGTCGGTTCGGCTGGTTCTGGGTTGGTGTCTTGGCTTGTTGTACTAAAGGCAGCTGATCAGGCTTACGCAGATGGTTTGCACGCGTCACGTGCTCGACGGCCAGTGTGGCTGGGCCGCGTTCAACTTCCCCGGGGTGGCATGGTTCGAGGCCGGGGATGGAAGTTCGGCAATTGACGACCGAGTCCCTCCGTCCCAGAGGTTGTGGTGACCTCCTGGCCCACAGGTGCGCACGCGGGTTTCGGGTCGCGGACCCTCCGGGTCTCCGGACCGTCCCGCAGAGCCGGCGTGGTGGTCGCCGAATCCTACACCTGCCCGAGACTAACACCTTCAATTGAAGGAATAGTCCTTCAATAAAGAAATTCACGCACGAGTTACCCAACTTTTCACACATGGTTACAATACGATCTTCAGATCCAAGAAAATTACCTGGCCTCGCCCAAGTATATTACGGTTGGGTTGGGATGACCGCGTGTTAGGTTGACGTCACTCGGTCGGTTTTCCTAAGCTACAGAGTGCACATGTTTTAAAGGTTTGAACCGAGCTACAAATAATCTATCTACTCACAAAGCACACTCCCTATCGGCTCGTTGGGCCTAGTAAAAACGTTCAAAACCACAGGTTTCAATTTGAACTAAAATTTAGGAAGGTACAATTAGATCACAAGTTGAACCTAGTCTTCTTCTTGCCACTCACTATGACGATCGGCAAACTCTGCGACCGCTTCGCTGATTGTACTTCCACTTGGACACACGCGTGTGCACAGCTTGCCGGTCAAATTGAAAAGACCTGTCGTTGCCTTAACCTTTGGCCCGCTACGTTCCAAGGTCACAAATACAGACGAGGTGCCCTTCGGGTTTTATGGACATTATATGTGTTAAGTATCCGGCGAACGATGAGTACTGTTCTGTGACTCGGTTAGAGTGAGAAGTTCCAGCGAATGCCGCCAGAGGCACTGAAGGTGCCGAAGGGAAAGATAATGCAACGCTGCTTTCCATGTTCGTTAGGGTAATTTAGGTAACTTTCGCCTCGTATGGAGTGCACATACAACAAATCGATAGGTGGTTACTGTAACCAGGTTACATTTCCCCCTTCCTCAACAAAAAAATTATGCAAGAATTTTTTTACATATAAGATCACTTAAACTGAATTGATGAGGGCGCTTTTGTTCCTTACTTATTAATTTAGTTCTCAACGATTATTTTAGAACCACAGCGTAACTAATCCAACATTTGATTTCGTTTACGAAGCGCACTGGAATACTGTTTGTCGTCCTGCTTCTTCAGATTACGTGTTCTTCCTAATTCCGATTTTCCCGTTTATTATACGACTTGCAGATAAAAATCCACTATGACCCGTACTCGATTCCGCGTGAATCATAACTGAAGGTCATTCCTTCTCTTGCCGCTTATTGAATTCAGCTATAGAACAATGTATTCCCTTGTTAGGAGATATACTCCTCCGTTTCAGATAGTTATCCGAACAAAATGGCTAATTTTAGTACCTTTGTTGAACTCAGTTTGGTTCCATAAATTCCGCCTAAAGTTTTATATTTTCCTACTCTTTTTTTCTAACCTAGTTTGAGAGCGTACGCCACTGGCTTTTTGCTCTCGTGTACTAAACCGCTTTACCGACTTGCAGGCCGACAACCTCGGCAAATCAAAACAATTCAAACGTCAGTCCCGTCGCGAGTTTTTTCGCTCTTGTTTGCGGTTTTTGACTTTTATCTAAATATTCTTCGATTTATTTCTAAAAATTTATTAACTAAATTAAGTAAATAGTGGAGGTGGTTATTATTGTGACATGGTTTAGGGGTTGTTTACTTAAGAAAAATGAAAATGAGCTATTAGAAGGCGTCGGGAAGGGAAAAGGTGGGGAGTGTTTGAATGGGGTATTGTTTATGGTTTGCAGAGAAGAGAATTAAAGAAAAGATGGTGGTAAGTCTGGTTTGGTTTGTTTACCCTCAATGAACTTTAGTTTAGTTTAGAGTTGTACAAGCTAGTGCTTTTATCCCAAGATCAACGTTTCTGGAGATCCGCGGAACGGAAAACTCCCAATTTTTGACCGGTTAAATCTTCCAGTTCGTAGCAATGACTACCCAACTTGGCGATAACCTTGGCGGGAGAGTAAGTGTTTGCTAATTTAGCATTAAATCTTTTCGCCTTATTAGATAACCCATAATTTTTCTTCAACACTACTTCCCCTTTTTCAAAAATGGGGGCTTTCGCTTTCGATCGGAGGTTATAATACTTCTCGTAGCGATCGTAAGCTTTTTTTAGGTTGAGTTTCACTTTTTCAAATATTATTTTCATGTCCTCTCCCAGTTTCTCGGCTTCCTGTTCTGTTCCTCCGTTGGTTTCCCTGATCCGCGAATATTCTTCCCCGGAACTGATATAGTTGCGCCCATGATTGATGAAGTAGGGCGTAAACTCGGTAGATTCGTGTACTGCGGTCCTGATGGCAAGGGCCACTTGGTTGATATTTTCGTCCCATTCGCGTTGATCGTCCTTGAGGTACGTCCGAATGGCCGCAACAATGACTCGGTTCACTCGTTCGGTCGGATTGTTGGCCGGGTGGTAGCTCGCATTCTTCCAGTGATTAACCTTGTACCTTTTCAACAAGTTCCCAAACAACGCGGATTTAAATTGCGGTCCGTTGTCAGAGATTACGATTTCGGGGACCCCGAACTGCAAAAATACCATCGATTCCAGAAACGCCACTAGGGCGGTAGTCTTGGCCTCCCTCATTGGTTGAATGATCACGAATTTCGAGAAATAGTCGGTGATCACCAACAGGACCGTGTTCCCGTGCTTAGACCGGGGAAATGGTCCCATGTAGTCGACGGAAATCATCTGCCAGGGCATGCTAGCCACCTTTGATCGACCTATCGGCGGAACTCGAGCTGTGTTGGGATATTTCGAGGTTCTGCAGACTTCACAGCCTCGACAGAACCGCTTCACGTCGACGGTCATGCCGGGCCAGTAGTACTTCTCCTGGATTTTTTTCAACGTTTTGTAGAACCCGAAGTGGGCCACGCTGTGCTCGGTCGACGGTCGTTTGGAGTTGAGCCAGAAGTAGCTATCCTTGGCGATCCTTGGATTTCTTCGTTCAACAGTCTTCTGTAACAGGACCCTGCAAGTGGGCCAGTTGCGCTGACCTGCTCGGCTGGTGCCAGAATCGGTTATTCCCGCAGTTACGGCTTTTCGTAGACGGAACTGCATCTTCCTCGATGACTGGCAGAAGTCGTTGATCGATTTGAGAGTTAGGCACAATAACGGGTTTGGACGTTTGGCATAATTTTGGCATCAAGACATCAACGTTTGGCAAATGGACATTTGGCATAATGGACGTTTGGCATAATTCGTTTTTTGGCATAAGCCGTATTTAACTTTAAGCTATTTACTTTAAAATGATTTTTGTTTTCAAGAAATCTAGTATCTTTGTCATTTTCTCCCAATAGATGTATTTTTTTTCCTTTTTTTTCTTAATAAATCTTTAAAATGCAATTTTTCATAAATATAAAATGCATTTTTTTCATATATATATAATATTGAGATTTGTCTTCATTTGAAATATTTTGCAGCTAATTTTTTGTATTCAATTATTCCTTCTTTTATTTTAAATTCAACCTAACAAAGTGATGTAAGTTTTGCCAGTCTTTGAAATTTAGCAATAAAAAATTTATACTATTTACCCTTTCCCCTCCTTTTTCAAATTCAACCTAAAGAATGTATGTACATTTTGCTCTTATTTAACGAAATGCATTTAAATTTTTTAAAGCAATTTGCTCTTCTTTTATTTTAAAGCTAAAATGAGGTAAAATCTCTCAAAAAATGTGCAGTTTGTTTTTTTTTCAAAATTTTGCAATCATTGTTTTTATGCATTTTTTTCTTCTTTAATATTCATCCTTAATAAGGGATGTACATTTTTTCTTTCTTTAAATATTTGACAAATGAGTTGTGAAATTTTCCCTTCTTTTATTTTAAATTCAACTTTTAGAAGGGAAAATCTCTAAAAACAATACTTTTCGAATATTTGACAATAAACTTCGATTATGAATTTTTTATAAAATATATATTTATTTATATAAAATTCAACTTATGGAAGGAAAAGTAAATTTAAAGATTCACATTTTGACACTCTTTAAATGTTTGACTATCGCAATATTTTTATGTTTTTCACCTACCTCTCTTAAAAATAACATTTAATCAGCATTTTTTTTAGGCAGTTGTCCCTTCTTTAAGATAAGTATTGAATAAATAAAAGAAGGGAAAATTCCATAAACAACTTTATTGCAAAAATTAAACCAACAGAGAAAAAATGTGCAGAAATTATATAAATGTTTAAAGATAACATCTATAAGAGAATTTCCCTTCTTCAAGTTAAATATAAAAAATTATGGGAAAATTGAATAAAAAAACTTAATTGCAAAATATTTAAAGAAAAGCAACATCGACATCCATTCACCCAAAATACAGGATCGAGTATAATTCCATCAAAATTTATAGAGAGCACAATGCTAAACTCGATAGAATAATGGTACCAACTCACACCTGCAAAACAATTAATTTAATTAATTAATTGAAACAGTAAATCTGCAACAAGAGTCATACATCGAAATCTGACTACTCTTGTGTCATCAAGCTGCTGTGGCCAAGGCAGTTTAGTCATTGAGTTAGTCTATTATTAGTCTCTGGTTCAATTCCCGTAGAGAACACTTTTCGTTTTGAAGGATGAACTTTTTCTTGAAAATGGACTCGAGGGCATAATTCTCTCGGTCATGTAGAACTGTGTT
Organism: Culex quinquefasciatus; assembly: GCF_015732765.1. Lineage (NCBI taxonomy): Eukaryota > Metazoa > Arthropoda > Insecta > Diptera > Culicidae > Culex > Culex quinquefasciatus. The sequence continues at coordinate 64,321,811 of NC_051861.1, read as the reverse complement.
CTCTGTGTCAGTGAATCTTTCCGCTAGTCTCGTGTCGGATGAGTGCTGTCCAGTTCTGGGGTTTCTTTAGATTAAATTCGAAAAAGAAGGGAAAAATGTGAATATATTTAGAAATTTCCTTCTTCAAGTAAAATTTTGATCAATAGAAGGGAAAATTGCATTATAAAAGCTCAATTGTCGAAGATTTGAAGAGGTTTTCTCATCATGAATTTCATATAAAAGAAGGAAAATTTCATTTGAAAAATTACTCCTAATTACATTGAAAAGGAAAAATCTTAAGCTAACAAGAGATATGTTAATTATTTAATAAAAATATCAAAATTTCATTGAAAAGATTTATTGTGAATTATTCAAAATGAAAAGAATTTACTATTAGGAAAAAATATAGAGATACCTAATTTTTTATAGAAAAAAATGATAATCTCTTTAAGTAATATAAAAAAGGTAAAAAATATACATTTTCATTCGTGAAAATGACAAATAATTAACTAAAAAAAACAAGCTAGTAATAATCATGCGAAACGTCAATTATGCCAAACGTCCATTATGCCAAACGTCCTTGATGGTTTTTGAACGAATTATGCCAAACGTCCATTATGCCAAATGTCCATTATGCCAAACGTCCCTGATGTCTTGGACCAATTATGCCAAACGTCCATTATGCCAAACGTCCATCTTGAAAACCCGTTATGCCAAATGTCCATTATGCCAAATGGGGTACACCCATCCAATTTTAGACTTACCCTTCAGGAGGTCCGTAATCGGTGCGAGCACCGTACTGTAGTTCGGGATGAATTGTTTGTAGAACCCGACCATGCCTAACAGTCTACGAATCTCCTTAATTGTAGTCGGTGCGGGGTAGCTCAAAATGGGTTCGAGCTTTTGGCTATCGATCGACAACCCTTCTTCCGTCAGGACGTAGCCCAAGTAGGAGATTTTCTTTTGACAAAAGCGAGATTTTCGATACTGATTGAAAGGTTGGCAGCGGCCAGGCGATCAGCAATCTTCTGCAACAGCTGAAGATGTTCCTCGAAAGTGTGGGAGGTGACGACGATATCGTCCAGATACACGAAGACGTTCGGTTCCAGGTCGTATCCCAGCACTTTGTTCATCAGCTTGGTTTGTGTTATAGGCGCTCCTGTCAACCCAAACGGCATCACCTTGAAGCGGTAAAGGGACTTCCCAGCTCGGAACGACGTGTAATCTCGACTTTCCATCGCTAGCGGTATTTGCCAATACGCCTTGGACAGATCAATGATCGAGAAGAATCGGGCTTTCTCAATTCTCCCGAGGATTACCTGCATGTCCGGGAACGGATACGCCTCCTTTTTGGTCACTTCGTTGACTCGACGACAATCGAGGCACAACCGCCATTCTCCGGACGACTTTCGGACCGGGAGCAACGGATTACACCAATCTGAATCCGACTCTTCAATCACGTCGAGCTCCTTCATCCTCTCGATCTCTTTGTCCATTTCTTTCTGAATGGCCGGTGAAACTCGATACCGTGGCGGTTTCTTCGGCCGCTCTCCTTCTAAAATTTCGATTTTATGTTCCAAAACATGAGTTCGTCCTAATTTTCCGTTTCCCATCAGCTTACGCACTAGAGCTAGAAGTTGTTTATTCTCAGTTGGGGACAGCGGATGCTCCGTCTCCACACTCACGATCGGCTTCTGATATGGAGGTTCTACAGCCGGAAGCTCGAGACTAAGATCTTCCTCAACGGGTACCGGTCGGATGAATCCCGTATCCGGTTCGAGAACGAGGTTGATCTCTGCCGATTCTTCGGCGAAGTACGTCTCGATAAAATTGATCGAGATCTCGTCCACGCCTACTTCGTTAACGTTCAACTGAGTGAGTTGCCCATGTTCTTCTACCGCGGGTGTGATCTTGAACAACTTCCAGAACTCGTTCCCAAGAATCAATTTCTTGGCCAGATTAGGTACGAACAGGGTAGGGATCACCTGGGTCACCCCTCGGAACGTGTATGGGATATAAACGGAACTCAAGCAGTTGTGTGCGGTTCCGTCAGCGGTTCGGATCTTCAATTTCGTGGGAGACCTAGTGAAGTTGTGTTTGTTGAGCAGCTCGGCGTCACTTAGAATACATGCCTCCGCTCCTGAGTCTAACAGTCCTTCGACAGAAGTCCCGAAGATCGAAACGGTCACATAAGGGCACCGATTTTCCCGAACGTTGATGGTCAACAGTTCAGAAAAACGATCGAATGAGCTGTCGGGAGTGTTATTTGCGTTGGAAGAGGTCCTCCTAATTCCCTTCCAAGAATGGGTTTTTTTGGTTCTCCATTCTGGGGTGATTTTCCGGACAGTTCGCGGTCGTGACGTCTGGTCTTCCGCACACATGGCAAAACAGCTTGATGTTCCTCTGGCATCCTCTCCAGAAATGCCCGAACTGACGGCAGTTCCAGCATAGTACGTTGTTCTCGGTCTCCGGCGCGTTTTGGTTCGGTTCTCCTTGTTCTGGTCTAGCGAATCGTCGAGGTCGGGATCTGGACATCGCATTGACTTCCTCTCCATACGGTTCTTCGTCCGGTGGGTACGCATAAGCTCCGTCTTCTTCCAGGCAATTGACATGATACGGTCGCGGGCGGGGTGCGTACGTGCGATAAACCGACTTGTCCAGCTCATGGCATAGATCGCTCAGCAGGTCTACAGTCAGGTTCTCGGGTCTCATGAACGCAAAATGAGGACGGTACCAGTCCTTCATGTTATCAAATAAGATACTGCACAACTCGCCGTCACCCAAAGGTCTACTCATCTGCTGATTTAATCGCTCGATTTCACTTCGGTAGATCTGGAACGTTTCATTAGGGTATTGCTCTCGATTTCGGATCTGTCTCGCTAGTACTTTTTCCTTGTTCGGAGTTTCAAATCGAAGGCGGAGTTGGTGCTTCAACATTTGCCACGATGCAAATTTGTGACTAAACGTGTAGTACCAGGTTTCCGCGACGGATTCCGATTTAAAGAGGAAATTAGCCTTTCTCAACAGTTCCTCGTCGCTGACTTGGTTATTCCCAGCGAGTATCTCGACGCGTTTTACAAACTCTTCGACTGACATGACCTTCTGATCGCCGCTGAATTTGATTGGCCACTTGTTGATCGGGATCCGGTGATTGTCATATCGTCCTTCGAACCCACGTCTCCCTGGGTCATAATCTGGAACCGACCCCCGGTCCATGGACCGATTAGGACTTGGTTGTTCGGGCCTTCCACCTGACTCGCGGTATCGTTCGAATTCTCCTTCCGTACCCCGTTGTCCGTGATTTCGATCCGGCCACCGATCTGGGTTTCCCGAAGAGTTGCCTCGCGACAATTCGCGGTTTCTTGAATACCGGTCCAAATTTCCACGGCCAAATGGCGGATTCTGGCTTGGGGAACCACGATTTCCATCATTTCCCAACGAAGGATCTCCCCTAATTCCGTCGTTATTCTCCGGGTTTCGATTTCGCGTGTCGTAACCTTGGGCTCCATCCCCGTCTGGATAATTGTCCGGTAATCCTTGATCGAACGGGGTATCTCGCTGCCGGAAGTCCGGGTTACCTGACCCACGTCCATCGATCGGCCTTCCTCTGGGGTTGGCGTTGATTCCATTGCCGCCTGGAGGAGGCTCTGACCGATCCCGGTATGGTCTTCCGCCAGCCTGGTTGTTGCCGAGGTTCAGGTTTCCGATTTCCGGTTCCTCGGTCTCGTCCCGATTTCGATGCTGATTTTGGTCAATAAATGTGAGCATACTTTGCATTAATTGATCCATCATTCCTTCCATTCGGGTTGTTAAAACGTCGTCCACAATCTGACTAAGTTCAGATCTCACGTTCGGGTTCAGTCTGGAATTCCTTGGCGGCACCGGTGCTGTTTCATCGACGTACGGTGACGAATGCTCCGATGGTCCGTGATTTTGCGTGCTCTGACGATTCTGGCCGCCTCTCGCTAGGGGAGAGTCGAAGTTACCACCGTGCGAAGAATTCGCTCCAGTATTGTCAATCCACGAGTTTGATGCCAAATCGAAGATAAGCCTTCTGGGAGGCGCTGTTTCCGGGTTTGGGGTCGGATTGGTCGTTCGTCTCGGCACGGTTCCCGTGCGACTTCTCCCGGGTTGCGTATTCGGACCCGCTCCACCCTGTGCTCCGTGCACATTTGACTGCGTTCCGGCGCCATCGGGATTACTCTGTCCACTTGTGTTGGACAGCTGAGGTCCCCCAGAAGCGTTCCTCCGCGGTCCACCTAGAGGACTGGCGTAAACTCCAAAGTAAAAGTCAATTTCCTCCAACAATTCATTCTTTACCATGACCTGGTCTCTCGTCGGCGCCTCGGTACGCAGAACACGTAACCGGATGTGTCTCAACCGTGTTAATAACTCTGACCTGGCACCGCATCGTTCCAATTCATATCGCAAGTCGACGAGCTTGGATTGTATAAAGTTCGTGTCTTGGATAATCGTTCGACGAGAGGTCAGGACAACAGGTTGGTTCATTTCTGCCAACTGGGCACGTCGCAACACCAGCCTCCGATCCTCCAATTGAAGATGCGAAATGTTTATTTGTCGGAGGTTCAACTCATACTCCACTTCGTCGGGTAAGAGCTCGCTCGGGTTCAAATACGTTCCCAGACCGACTTGATTGTTATTTGAACCCATTTTGAGAAATGATTTTTTTTTTTGATTATTCCTTGTTTTTTTTCAATAATTTTTAAATAATTATAAGTTATGCTAATTCAAATTTAAAGTAAGCAAACCCCGATTTTTCACCCCGTTATACAATTTCCCAAATACCAATAGATTCGCGAATAGATTTCCCTAAATTCTACCTTTATTTTCCACTGATCGCGCCCGGAATAATCCTAATTTACTCGATTTGCAAATACTGTGTCGTTCCGAGAATAATCGTTTTTTTTTTTTCTACAACGACAACTCTCTAAAGCGCCCTAATCAATTATCGCCCCACGTTGGGCGCCAAATGTAACAAGCGCGTCGCTGCTGAACGGCAAGGGTTCAAGGAGATTCTGCTACTCCGCTTAAGCGCCAAGTACCGAGTTCCCAAGGTACATGCAAAGCAGCGTGTTCGTTACGTCCCGGTCTAGCTCGCTCAGGGCGAGTTCATTTTTTTTTTATCTCGAAGCCACTATTCGAACCCCAACAACATCGCTCAACGACAACCCTCCACATAGAATATCTTTAAAAACTAGAAGACCTTATCAAGGAGTTTCGCGTGTAAGAACAACAACAACCCTTTAATTTTTAGGACAAACGGAAACTCGACGACGTGTAGCTCGATAGTTTATTTGTCCGGACATTGCCTGCTGGTGGCGCGCTAATTCTTATCCCCTAACATTAGTCTAACCTTTTCCCGTAACGCTTTGGTTCATGCATCGCACTGGTGTCTATTTTTAGAATAACAAAGGGTGGGTCTGACCTGGATTCTGCATGCTGGTGGTGACGAGGCGGCGAAGGCGCCGGCGTCGGCGTCGGTTCGGCTGGTTCTGGGTTGGTGTCTTGGCTTGTTGTACTAAAGGCTTACGCAGATGGTTTGCACGCGTCACGTGCTCGACGGCCAGTGTGGCTGGGCCGCGTTCAACTTCCCCGGGGTGGCTTGGTTCGAGGCCGGGGATGGAAGTTCGGCAATTGACGACCGAGTCCCTCCGTCCCAGAGGTTGTGGTGACCTCCTGGCCCACAGGTGCGCACGCGGGTTTCGGGTCGCGGACCCTCCGGGTCTCCGGACCGTCCCGCAGAGCCGGCGTGGTGGTCGCCGAATCCTACACCTGCCCGAGACTAACACCTTCAATTGAAGGAATAGTCCTTCAATAAAGAAATTCACGCACGAGTTACCCAACTTTTCACACATGGTTACAATACGATCTTCAGATCCAAGAAAATTACCTGGCCTCGCCCAAGCGTATTACGGTTGGGTTGGGATGACCGCGTGTTAGGTTGACGTCACTCGGTCGGTTTTCCTAAGCTACAGAGTGCACATGTTTTAAAGGTTTGAACCGAGCTACAAATAATCTATCTACTCACAAAGCACACTCCCTATCGGCGCGTTGGGCCTAGTGAAAACGTTCAAAACCACAGGTTTCAATTTGAACTAAAATTTAGGAAGGTACAATTAGATCACAAGTTGAACCTAGTCTTCTTCTTGCCACTCACTATGACGATCGGCAAACTCTGCGACCGCTTCGCTGATTGTACTTCCACTTGGACACACGCGTGTGCACAGCTTGCCGGTCAAATTGAAAAGACCTGTCGTTGCCTTAACCTTTGGCCCGCTACGTTCCAAGGACAAGGTCCCCGGTCACAAATACAGACGAGGTGCCCTTCGGGTTTTATGGACATTATATGTGTTAAGTATCCGGCGAACGATGAGTACTGTTCTGTGACTCGGTTAGAGTGAGAAGTTCCAGCGAATGCCGCCAGAGGCACTGAAGGTGCCGAAGGGAAAGATAATGCAACGCTGCTTTCCATGTTCGTTAGGGTAATTTAGGTAACTTTCGCCTCGTATGGAGTGCACATACAACAAATCGATAGGTGGTTACTGTAACCAGGTTACATACCCCCTATAGAAATGACTTGAAATTGTGGAAAATTTTCTAAGTCAGGATGGCACATTTTGGTATTATTTTGGTATTAAAGTGTTTTAACAAATTCCTCTGAAACTATGGGAAAATTTTGACTAATTTTGACAAAATAATTAATTTTGCGCTAAAATGATGTCTCAAAGCGAATGCTTTCATTCAAAACCGGAAATTTCAAACTTGATTTTAAACATTTTTGATATACCCCCTATAGAAATGACTTGAAATTGTGGAAAATTTTCTAAGTCAGGATGGCACATTTTGGTATTATTTTGGTATTTAAGTGTTTTATCAAATTGCTCTGAAACTATGGGAAAATTTTGACCAATTTTGACAAAATAATTAATTTTGCGCTAAAATGATGTCTCAAAGCGAATGCTTTCATTCAAAACCGGAAATTTCAAACTTGATTTTAAACATTTTTGATATACCCCCTATAGAAAGTACTTGAAATTGTGGAAAATTTTCTAAGTCAGGATGGCACATTTTGGTATTATTTTGGTATTTAAGTGTTTTATCAAATTCCTCTGAAACTATGGGAAAATTTTGACCAATTTTGACAAAATAATTAATTTTGCGCTAATATGATGTCTCAAAGCGAATGCTTTCATTCAAAACCGGAAATTTCAAACTTGATTTTAAACATTTTTGATGTACCCCCTACAGAAATGACTTGAAATTGTGGAAAATTTTCTAAGTCAGGATGGCACATTTTGGTATTATTTGAATATTGAAAGGTTTCATCAATTTTCTCTGAAACTATGGGAAATTTGTTAAAAAAAAATTTGCGAGTTAATTAATTTTGCGCTAAAATGACTTGAAACCCAAAAATGTTAAAGATGATTTTAAAAATTAGTGTGATATACCCACTAATATTTTTTTCAAAAACGTTGAAATATCTCTAAGTCGGGATAACCAAATACTTTGAAAAACGAGTCAATCGACAGATTAACGAATTTTGGTGAATTTCAATTCAGTTTCATTTTAATAATACTTATTTTTCAATCTTGTTATTTTTCAGATGCTTCAAGAACTTCAAGCACAGGCCGTTCATCAATGACAAATGCATTCGGTGTGGTGAAGAATATCACTAATAACAACATGGAATCATCAGGTGAGTAGATTTGGCTGTTGCATATGAATAATCTCCGTTTTTTCACTAACTACAACTGCTGCACTAAAAATGGTATGAAAATACCAAATTTTGGTATTACTTGTTCAAATACCAGCGACCATAATGTGCTCTTGGTTGCCCAGTAATAGATGGTAAAATACCATGAAATCTTACCAAAATCATGTATGTGAAAGACCACAGAAATACCAAAATATGATTTTTCAAGGGCGCGGGAATACCTAAAAATAAAACCATGGCAATAACAAGTTTTGGTATTCAAGCAATGTTCAAAAATCCAGAAGACCTCAACTTGGTATTGAAATGGTTTTATTTTGAGGTATTATTTTACCCTTGGAATAACATGGTTTGGTATTGTTGTGCCCTTACACATACAAGATTTTGGTATGATTTCATGGTATTTTACCATCTATTACTGGGCAACCAAGGGCACATTTTGGTCGCTGTTATTTGCCCAAGTAATACCAAAATTTGGTATTCCCGTGTTATTTACCCCTGCTCGGGTCGGTATAAGAACGAGCCAACAGAGACGTCCCGGCCCTGTGAACGGACACGGTAGCGGGGACTTCCGACCTCAACTCTCAGGCAAGTACTCTAGTGCTAGTTCATGTGGCCCCGCACTGAATCAATCAATTGCAGCAAAACGTCTCGGTTGGCAATCGTACCATATCGTCCAGTTTCGCCACTGTCTACTACCAGAATGCTGGCGGAAAGGCGTTCAAAAAGCAAGCAGTTTTTCCTAGCCCTTGCCGACGACATAGTGGATGCTGAGCTATCACCGAACTACACCATCTTCCGGCAAGATCGTAGTGCTCGGACTAGCGACCGTAGAAGAGGAGGTGGCGTACTTATCGCCGTTAGGAACTCACCTGTACACGCGTACACGTGTGGTTTCGGAAGGATACGAACACTTGGAACAAGTCGCGGTTCGCGTCAAGGTCCATAACCATCACATCCTCGTCTGCTGTATCTATATCAGACCAAACAGTGACCCTGACATATATGTCTCGCACGGAGCCGCTTTTCAGGAACTATTGGACCTTTCTACGCATGATGACTCAGTCATCGTCACCGGTGACTACAACCTGCCTCATCTTTCGTGGTACTTTGACGACGACTTGAACTGCCTGATCCCACTGAACGCGTCATCTGAGTAAGAGTTAGCGAAAATGTCATCTCAACCGGACTCCAACAAGTCTGCTCGCTCACGAATGTTAACGGAAGGACTCTTGACCTGGCCTTTGTCAACGACGTGAACTCCGTTGAGCTCATCGAACCTCCTACTTCTATTCTGAAAACTGACCGACACCACAAAGCGTTCGTTTTGAAGGCCGTCTTCTATGCTGGCGCCAGTGAGTCAAGTCCGCTGCCCGGTTTTGAACCAGACCAGAGTGTCTGAAGCGCTCAATTCCGTCAACTGGGATACTCTTCTACGCGATCAAGACACAAACGGTTCGACTGCGACGTTTACGATGTTGTTTACAACCTCATACAGCAATTTGTACCAATGAGGCGAATTTCTTGTACTCGCACTGGAAAGCTTCCTTGGTGGACTGCCGACCTTCGACACAGTTGGAACATACTGCGGAAAGCTCGGAAAAGGTTATTTCGAGCCAGTACGCCCGAAAATAACGCAATTGTGGAAACATTGGAAGCAGAGTACGAAGCACTGCAAGATTTGCGGTACCGAGAGTATCTGAGCCGGGTTGAAGCAGACGTTGAGGACAATCCATCATCTTTCTGGAGGTACATAAAAGGAAGGAAACGTTCCAGTGTACATCCTACGAAGATCTCGCACAATGGCCGTTCTGCGGATAATCCAGTTGACGCAGCAAACTTCTTCGCCGACTTCTTCAGCAGTGTTTATGATACCGTGACGCCTACTGCTAGTGCCACTTACCTAGACACGCTCCGGACGTTTGACATCGACCTCCCTCGGCCAGATTTTACTCAAGCTGAGGTAGAAATGGCTTTGAACGCCATCGATCCTGCGAAGGGTGCCGGGCCCGATCGACTTCCGCCTGCGTTCATCAAGGAGCTCTCCAGTTCATTCGCCAGACCTATCAGCACTATCTTCAACCGCTCCCTGTCCGAAGGTGTTTTCCCCGACGAATGGAAGCTGGCAGCATTAACTCCCATTCATAAATCAGGCAGTACACTGAATGCGGAGAATTATAGGCCAATCTCCATCCTGTCCTGCCTGCCCAAGGTCTTTGAAGTGCTAATACACAAGGGGATGTACTCGGCCGCCCAAGAAATTGTGTCTACTTTCCAGCATGGTTTCGTAAAAAAACGGTCAACGGTTACGTACCTGATGGCGTACGTCAGCGCGCTGAATGCTAACCTGGAAAAGCGAAAGCAGACCGACACGATCTACTTTGATTTTTCCAAGGCGTTCGACACCGTTCCTCATGTGTTAGCTGTAACAAAACTTAATCGTTTGGGTTTTCCTAGCTGGCTGACTGTGTGGCTCTCGTCGTATTTATGTGGTAGACAAGGTTACGTGCGTCTCGGTGCTGTTGTCTCCAGGAGGTTCTGCATCACATCCGGTGTGCCGCAAGGCGCTAATATTTATCTTGTTTGTTAACGACATCTGTCAACGTCTCCAGTCCCAGAAGCTGTTATATGCGGATGATTTGAAGGTTTTTCGTGAGATCAATTCCGTCATCGACTGCGTCGCCCTCCAACAGGACATCGAAGCCATCCGCGAATGGTGCGACCTCAACGGGATGAAAGTGAACCCCGCCAAATGCAAATGCATAAGTTTCACCAGATCGCTGTCCCAACCGTGTACGCGTATTCATTCAGCTCCATTGACCTTGACAGGGTTTCTTCAATCAGGGACCTCGGCCTGCTGATTGACCGGAAACTAAACTTCTCGGAACACGTCGCCGCTACTACAGCCAAAGCATTTGCGATGCTGGGGTTTCTTCGACGCAATACTGCTGACTTCGAGAACTCTCTTCGTCAGTTTGGTCAGAACGCCCTGCGCCGTCTACCCTGGAGGAACGGTGTATGGCAAACAAGCTACAGTGACAGGTGTGCTCTGCTCGGCATGGAGTCTCTCGAACAGCGACGAACTTTCCATCAACGGATGTTTGTTTTCGATCTTCTGACGGGCCGCATCGATTGCTCCCAGCTGCGAGAAGAAATCAACGTGCACAGGCCAGTACGAGTGCTGAGGAACCAGCCCCTACTAAGGATTCCCTTCCACCGTACGCTCTATGGTTACAACCGACCCATCGACCGTTGCTGTCGCATCTTCAACAGTATTTCGAACGAGTTTGAACCTGGAATGGCTAGAGAACGTTTTAAATGTAGAATTCGTACCCTTCAACTGTGACGTATTTTATGTATTCCTGTGTTAGAACATGTTTATTTTTATGTTAGTTTTAAGTTATTCAGTCTGTGCGACCTCAGTCGAAGACGGTGCAAATAAATAAATACGACTTTAAGACTCAATTGTAACACATTTGTTCACAAAAAAAACAGTGGACAACGAATGAAAATAGCCACAGCATGACAGAAACAATTAACATAAAACGTGCCGACAGAACCCCCCGTTCAAATGTTTCTACAGGGCCGTAGAGAGAGAGGTCAGGTTTGGTCGGTGACCCAACGTCCAACCCATCGTCGACAAGCAGTCCGGACCACAACCACATATGTGCCGCCATCTGCCGGATTTCGGTGCAGAAAGACGATGCACCTGTGAGTGTGCGCGGCGCACGCGAATACGCACGACCCGTGGACGGAAACAGAACAGCGATCGTAAGTAGAGTAAAAACCGTGGACGATTCCGTAGGGGACATCGTCAACCTCCCCGAGCAAAAGGATCCCGTCCCGGAGCGTGTTCGTAGGGACCCCACCATCACCCTGAGCAAAAGAACCTTCACCCGCGGCGGGTGACATTCGCCTCAGATCGGTTCCGTACCGTACGAACAACCACGTGACGCTGCCCGACCATCCACGCCAAAGCGCTGCGCGGCGCGGTTCCACCACCCACGTGTCGAGATCCCTCGACAGCAGAAGATCACGTGTCGAACGTCCGAGAGTGGCGTGGAGCCACCTCAACCGTCCACGTGCCGAACCTGCGTTGACGTGACGAACATCCGAGGGACGCAAGGCCATCCACGTGGCGAGCCAGTTCTGAAGCCAGTCTGTAGGGAACCCTTAAGACCGTTCCTGAGCAAGTGGACGTCGAAGTGGCTGTTTCGCATCCAACTCCTGAGCCACCGGGCGGTCACCCGCAACGACAGAGCTGATAGCGACGGGAAAGAAGCGAGGCAGACCAAGCAGATACCAGTCCGTAGGGAGCATTCGAAACCGCTCCTGAGCCAAGAGACGTCGTCGTGGATATTCCACCTGCCGAAATCGTGTCGAGCATCGCTCGAACTGTGACGGTCCTGTAAGGGGCCCACCCAACTCCACCCAACCCCTGAGCCATAGGGCAGTCACCCACGACGTCCGAGCGTATCCGCAACCGCAGTCGTCATCTTCAATCGGTCGGTCGGAGATCGACCTCCTGAGGACATCCGCATCACCCGCGAGCACCGGTCCACATCACACGTCGTCGCCACCGCCGAGTTCGGCCTTGAAATGCGTTCCGAGTACGCCGACGCCGTCTACCCGCCGCCATCCGGATTGCGCGGGCCCTGAACGTGGTGGACTACAAGTTGCCTGCTCCCGTCGCCGCTGCCGAGTTCGGCCCAGAAACGCGCCCGAGTACGCCGTCGCTGTCTACCATCCGCCTTCCGTCCTCGGAGGACCTGCACGTGTCGTCATAGAGAAAAGAGCAAGTAGCACCTAGGTTGTTAAGGCATTGACTGGGGTGTAATTCGGTAACCGAATGGGTCGGAAAATCTTTTACCATCTCGGTTCATACCACGTGTCGGTTGCTGACGATGACTCGGTGCCACCGTTACCTTTTCCACCTGCCCTGAGTTGAGCAGCTGGGTCGGACTTTAATGAATTTAGATCTTGCCGGTCCGCGTCCGTCATCGGCCTGGCTCATATAAGTGGACTTGGTTCTTGGCACAACCCCTAGAAAACCCCCGCCCGAGGGGCGTGACAAAGGCCTTAATGTATTAATTTTTCGCATTTAATATATTAAGGAATTAAATTCCTCACATCATTTGACATTTGACAGCACCACACCTGCTTTGAAAACATTGGTTTGCTCGAGGGTTTGCTTCTGTCTCTTTCGCGCGATCTACTGTCAAATTTGTTTTGAATTCGCTTTAGAGAAATGTCGATGCGTTGAATAATTTAATTTAATTCGCAATTTCTTATCTAATATTTGCGGAAAACTTCCGAAAGTCGTTGCATTTCGTGTATTCCAGGCAGCGGTGGTAGATGGAGGAGATGGCCAAGGCGGTAATTGTGGAGCATGACGAATTAAATATACCTTCGGAGGAGAAAAATAAACCCAGCGGTGTTGGATCACATTGGCCAAGAACAGATCAAAAAGCTGACCAAGTTTCCGGTGTTGCCGATGGTGAAGAACCTGGAATTTCAACAAAATCACGATCATCCAGGAAACGGACGCGTTGTTGAAGCGATCAACAGAACTTTGGCTGGTGAAGGATTGCGGTGGCCCTGGAAAAGATCGTGATCGCATCTTCCGTATGACCAAAAAGGCAACCAGGACTACCAGCGCGGCATGTCTTTTGCGTTGGAATCTTTGAATCCTGTGAAAAATTTTATGGTGTCAGAATGCCCGGAGTGTATTAACCCGGCAAGCTGTTTTTTAGAGAATCGGAAAAATTTGTATTTTGTTATTTCTAAGAACAATTGTAAGATAGGGCCGGGACCATGGTGTAGGGGTAAGCGTGATTGCCTCTCACCCAGTCGGCCTGGTGGCATTTTTTGAGACGAGATTTGTCTGATCACGCCTTCCGTCGGACGGGAAGTAAATGTTGGCCCCGGACTAACCTCGCTGGTTGGCAGTTGGACTAACAATCCAAAGGTCGTCAGTTCGAATCCCGGGGTGGATGGAAGCTAAGGTGTAAAAAGAGGTTTGCAATTGCCTCAACAATCAAGCCTTCGGACACCTAGTTTCGAGTAGGAATCTCGCAATTGAGAACGCCAAGGCAATGCTGTAGAGCGAATAATTTGATTTGATTTTCAATTGTAAGATAGACAGATGCTAATTAAAGTTGATGTTCTTAAAGTTTTTTTTCAGAAATTCAAAGCTTCAGAATTTGTCCAAAGAGTCATTCAAAACGTTTATTTTTTTTATCTTTTAAAAGTCTGTTAATTTAAATCTTGTCTTTCTCGACGAATGCTGCACAGTAAGCTTTATAATCTGGCCGTATGCGTTGACGTCGTCCGTTCTGAAAAAGGACGGATGAAAGTCGCGCCGGGTGTCGTCGTGGACTTAATTGTTGAAAGCGTCCGCCAGCCGAAACCATTTCTGATATGCCGCCTTGAGAGGTGATCGTTCACTGAGGTGAGGAGAAAACACAAAATTTTCTAAAACTACCCTTCATCTTGGCGTGCATCAGGTCGACCGAAGAGAGCATCCCGCTGTGATCGATGAGTTCTTCTAGCGCGTCGTTGCTGGTCCAGTCCACTGTCAAGCAGAGACGCATCGAGCTCTACAGGCTCAATAAAAACTCTTTTCCTGCTCTGTATGGTAGAACAGAGCTAAGCTCTGTATGCAGCGAACAGAGCCAGCTCTGTTAAATAATATTGAATTGCATATATCTCAAAAACGATAAGTTTTAGAAAGTTGACATGTTCTAGAAAGTTGCTGGTACCGAAAGGTTCTATATTATTGTCTCAGACGTCATTACAATTTGATTGATTTTAGTTGTGCAAAACAAGTAAAAACTATTTATTTTCTAAGATACAAGGTATAGAATATTTTTGTTTTCGACAAAGTTGCTTAACTACCAAAAATGAACAACTCTCTCGAAGAAACCAAAGCTTTATCTTCAATAGATACCGAAATAAAAAATAAAAACTATTTTTATAATAAATACTGCTTGCGACAAACACAAAGCGACCAAAGCAAAGTAGTCTACCACACTCACTGAAGCTATGCGGGTATGTTTCGTTGTCAAAACCGGTCGACATTTTGCTTGTTACGGTAGTAGACACACAGATCTTAACTCCAGGGAGTCCTAGGAGAACCCAGGACACTCCAACACATCAGCATAGTAGTCTACCATACTCACTGAAGCCATGCGGGTATGATCCGTGGTCAAAAACCGCCGACATCTTGCTTGTTACGGCGGTAGACTCACCGGTCTTAACTCCAAGGAGTTCTCGGATGACTCAGACCATCCCAATAAGTTGTTACAACATTGCACTGAAGCCTTCCATACTCATTGAAGCAGTCTGGGTCGGATCCGGTTTCAAAACCTTGAAGTTTCGACTTGTTTCTATGGGATACCTCTTGCACAAACGGTTCAAACGTATAAAAACAAGAGAAATCATGTTTCAATCATGCTAAGACATATTGGAACTCATAGTTTTTACTGATGCGCGTCGAATGAAGTCAAGATGAGCAAAATCCATAATAAAATAGAGATTTTATGAATGATTTTAGAAATAGCAAGATAACGATTTTTGTACATTTTTACCCAAAATGCTCAAACTTCAACAACTTGAAACTTTTGAACCCCGGGGTTTAGAGAGTTGGTCCAGAAGACTTTTTTTCATGTCTCGGCGAGATCTTTCGAAAAAAGTTGGTCCTGTTCGTGTACATCCTTGGACCAAATTTGCCCATTCTCCTTTCCATAGAGAGCATTTAGAGCTAAAAACTCTTCACTGTTTTCCTCTGCTTGAAAAATAAAAAAATATTTAGAATGCAGGTAATAAAATTGCAAATTTCCATAGAGAGCATTTAGAGCTAAAAACTCTTCACTGTTTTCCTCTGCTTGAAAAATAAAAAATATTTAGAATACAGGTAATAAAATGGCAAATTTTCATAGAGAGCATTTAGAGCTAAAAACTCTTCACTGTTTTCCTCTGCTTGAAAAATAAAAAATATTTAGAATACAGGTAATAAAATGGCAAATTTCCATAGAGAGCATTTAGAGCTAAAAACTCTTCACTGTTTTCCTCTGCTTGAAAAATAAAAAATATTTAGAATACAGGTAATAAAATGGCAAATTTCCATAGAGAGCATTTAGAGTTAAAAACTCTTCACTGTTTTCCTCTGCTTGAAAAATAAAAAAAATTAGAATACAGGTAATAAAATGGCAAATTTCCATAGAGAGCATTTAGAGCTAAAAACTCTTCACTGATTTCTCTGCTTGAAAAATTAAAAAAATATTTAATATACATGTAATAAAATGGCAAATTTCCATAGAGAGCATTTAGAGCTAAAAACTCTTCAATGTTTTCCTCTGCTTGAAAAATAAAAAATATTTAGAATACAGATAATAAAATGGTAAATTTCCATAGAGAGCATTTAGAGCTAAAAACTCTGCACTGTTTTCCTCTGCTTGAACAATAAAAAAATATTTAAAATACAGGTAATAAAATGGCAAATTTCCATAGAGAGCATTTAGAGCTAAAAACTCTTCACTGTTTTCCTCTGCTTGAAAAATAAAAAAATATCTAGAATACAGGTAATAAAATGGCAAATTTCCATAGAGAGCATTTAGAGCTAAAAACTCTTCACTGTTTTCCTCTGCTTGAAAAATAAAAAAAAATATTTAGAATACAGGTAATAAAATGGCAAATTTCCATAGAGAGCATTTAGAGCTAAAAACTCTTCACTGTTTTCCTCTGCTTGAAAAATAAAAAAATATTTAGAATACAGGTAATAAAATGGCAAATTTCCATAGAGAGCATTTAGAGCTAAAAACTCTTCACTGTTTTCCTCTGCTTGAAAAATAAAAAATATTTAGAATACAGGTAATAAAATGGCAAATTTCCATAGAGAGCATTTAGAGCTAAAAACTCTTCACTGTTTCCTCTGCCAGAAAAATTAAAAAAAAATTAGAATACAGGTAATAAAATGGCCAATTTCCATAGAGAGCATTTAGAGCTAAAAAACTCTTCACTGATTTCCTTGCTTGTGAAATAAAGAAAAAATGAGGTTTGCTTTTTAATTGAAACTTTCTAATGGTTATCTTGCTTAAAAAAATAAGAAAAATATAACTTTTTTCTGTTGAGATGTTAATTGATTTTCTTTTTATAAAATTTAAATAATTGTAAGAAGCTTTAGTTTTTATTTTTTTAACTTGCAAATTCAAAATAGTTCTTATCTTAATTTGTTGAACATTTGTTTTGTCAAGACAAACATAAAAAATAGCTGTAAAATATTTTTATTGTTTCCAATACTAATGACTTACCGGTACAATAAAAAGAATATAATTTTATAAATTTGTATAATTGTATCTGGAATTTCTTTCAACCATCCAGACGAGAGCATTTAACATAAAAACTCTCTATGGACACTCTGCTATACTAGTTTTTACTTCAGACGATCTCTACCAAACATGCTTCATATTACCTGTGCCTACGACGCGGTCGCTTTGTGTTTGTCGCAAGCAGTATTTATTATAAGAATAGTTTTTATTTTTTATTTCGGTATCTATTGAAGATAAAGCTTTGGTGTCTTCGAGAGAGTTGTTCATTTTTGGTAGTTAAGCAACTTTGTCGAAAACAAAAATATTCTATACCTTGTATCTTAGAAAATAAATAGTTTTTACTTGTTTTGCACAACTAAAATCAATCAAATTGTAATGACGTCTGAGACAATAATATAGAACCTTTCGGTACCAGCAACTTTCTAGAACATGTCAACTTTCTAAAACTTATCGTTTTTGAGATATATGCAATTCAATATTATTTATCCCCATACAGAGCTGGCTCTGTTCGCTGCATACAGAGCTTAGCTCTGTTCTACCATACAGAGCAGGTAAAGAGTTTTTATTGAGCCTGTAGAGCTCGATGTGTCTCTGCGTCACGGTGCACTGGACGATAACGTTCCCAAGTCACGATGATGTTGAAAATTGCCCGAACTGCTTTCAGCTCAGACGCGTTGTCGATCCTTTCTCGAGATGAACCAGGTACAGTTGATCACGATACTTGATGTCCTTGTTGTGTCTCGTCATCTTGAAGACTTCGATCACGTTCAACTTAAGAGTTTTGAGCTCTTCTTTCAGCACACTCACATCCATGTCATACAGGCCTCGGAGGACCTGTTTCATGGGGCGTTTACCTGGATCGTCATGGCTGTAGTATTCAATCTTTGTGTTGTTCAGGAAATCCCGAACGTAGTTGTAATCCTTTCTGGTAGGTAGCAGAATTTTGAGTCCATCAGCACACAAGCGAATGGAAGCTCGTAAAGCACCAGATTTGATAAATCCGGTCAGCCACTTTCGCACCGAATCCGATGACGATGTTTTCACAAAAATGGGTGGCAACTTTTCCCGTCGTTCAATTTCTTCCTTCTCGCTCACGTCCACAGGGAGTGTAGCGAACTGGTTTCCAGACAATTTTTGAGTGTCCTTGCTCAAACTGCCTTGCTTTGCAGGTAGCGCTTCGGCATTCTTTAGCTTCTTCAAATCTGCTGATCCTGCTGGTGAGGACCGCCTCTTTTTCTTGCCGTGAGGCATTTTTAGCACTTTTTAGCACTTTTTTGGTTTGTGAGGGACGCACGTCTGACTCGCTTCTCTGCTGATCGCAGACTGACAATATTCATTGTATTTGAATGAATAGTACCAAACCTTCCAACACCCCTTCCCCCCTAAAGCGGTGTACGCACATCGGAAGGAATCGGTCAAGAAAAAAATCAAATGAGCAGCAGCGGCAGCGCAAGCAAGTCAGAGATGGTGAAGAAAAGCCCCAAGAAATCGGTCTCTCTCCTTTGTTCTGCTGTTCGTAAAGCTGTTTCTTGACCCCTTTGCTTCCGATCTGCATATTAGCCTTAAAATGCTACGTCTGTTCTGAGTGAAGCCAAAAAGAAAGTTGATCATTCAAGGCCGATACCAACCTTTCAAGAAATATTATATGTATATGATGTGATAGAAATTGCCACCATTTTTTTTTTCTTAAACAGTCGGCTCTCTGGCTGTCGATCTTCTCGATATCAATAATTCTCCATCTATCGATGATTTTTTCAGTCCCTTCAATCTGCATACTTCAATTATCTTCATTCCTCGATATTTTCCCTTGCTTGAAGGATCTCTTCCTCGATGGTCCCTTGGATTCTGTTTGCTTTAAAAATCTCTTCCGGTTGTCAATAATTTCAGTTTTCATGGCTTGCATAGACATTTTTTGGCGAAACGAAGCTTTAAAGGGTGTTTGACATTAGTTTGTTTTTGTTTGATGGACGTTGCCATGGATGGACAGCCCTAACAGCTACTTCAGTGCTAGACAATGACCGAGTTTGGACTTTACTTGGCTGGTTTAGTGCTGGCCCCTACTGTTGGTGTCCACCCCTGCAGAAAATGTCATAAAAATGAGAGAGGCAAAAATATTGCTTTCGCTCTCTCTGCTTCCTCTTTGTCACCATTATATTTTGGTTTGTTTAGTTACTACATTACCGACTCAGCTGACCGAGTTTGCGAAGTTGATTTTTTTGATTGAAGATGATGAGATTGGGATTTGATGCCAGATGGTAGAAGTTGTCTTCGCTGCTGATTCCTGCGCCCGTGCCTTTTCTCCTAAATGGGAGATGGCTTTCCAAGCAGGTTTTTACAGCTACCCTGACTGAAAAGTCCGTCAGACGTCCGTCGTTTGTCGTCCGTGCAATCGTACGACGTCGCACGACAATATCGTGCGACTTTCGCGCGAATGTCATACGTTTTTGCACCAAAATGTCGTATTTGTCGTGCGATCGATGATCGAAATTGTACGACATTGGCGTACGACATTCGACCGACGTCGCAAGGTTTTGTTATTTAGAATGTCGTGCTAATGTCGTGTGCTGTCATTTCGGATTTTTAGGTTATGTTGCAGTTAAAAAACGGTTGTTTTGTTTTTATTGTTTTTTTTTTTATTCAAACTGTCAAAATTTCAAAAAAAATATTTACTTGTTCACTTAATTTAACTTGCGGATCGCCGATTCTTCTCCAACTTGGCTTCCTTCGGGGACAACTTGACCGCAGCTTCCAGCTTGAATGTTGGTATTCTTCTGAGGCGGCCGTGGCAGCATCTTTGCCGTGTTGGACTTCTGCTCCTCGACGAGCTGATCAAAACCCGGATGTGACACCTTGGCGACGATCTTGGACCTCCGACGGATTGATGTTTACCGGAGTACGAGACAACGTGGGTTTGTGGAGTATGAGTACGAGAAAACGTGGCTGCTTCCGTGGGTTCTACGGAAGCCACGCGGGACCACACGGGGACGCATGGTTTCCAGCAGGATCAGATCAGAATATGTTTGTTACCTGAAAAAATATAACATCAATCAACAATTGGCAAGAATTTATAAATTAAATTCAGATTTCAATAATAATAATAATAAAATTTCAAGACAATAAAATTTCAAATATTTCAAATATTTTGTAACTATAGCATAGCATAGCATAGCATTGGTGTCTACCCGTAGCTGCTACTTCGTTATTGACCAGGACCCCCAAACATTGCTCCGTGGACCACAGATGAAAAGTAGGAACCAATCATCACCCCTTCGCAATTTTCAAAGGTCCCTATCATGCTGATCAATACCGACGCCGGCCACGACCAGATGTAAGACACGGGGAAGTGGATGGGAATGTTAGTCCGATACTTGAGTGATGGGACCGCCAAATCGACTGCGTCTCCGACAAAGTATCACATGAGTTTTGAGGGATTAGTAAGATGGGTATGAGGTCAGGATTCACTGCGGTAGGTGATGCGACCATAAGCAATTTGTTTATCGGTTGAAATTTTAAAAATCTTAGGCAGCCGGCTGCGGCTATCTTTCCGCAGCCGGCTGCCTAAGATTTTAAAATTTCAACCGATAAACAACCGATATCTAGGGATTTAAATATAGTATTAACTCGACCGCGATTCTCCAGAAATTCTCCGTCGGCGTGCCTTCCGATCAACGGTGATGTAGGAAGGGCTTCATTTATTGAAATGATTATTGAAATGATATAGAATGGGCTTAATCCAGCAATACGACTTGCTAGTCTAAAAAAAAAGGTACGTTTTTATAGAAAACTATAAATTGAGAACAACACAAAAAAACTCATCGGCCAACGAACGCGAGTGGAAAAAAAACAATGAAAAAAAAGAAGGTAAAAAAACAGAACTGCGCGTCCCGAAAAGCACCACACTACTGATGCCATTATTTAATTATAATAGCTAAGGCTACCAACTGTACGGATTTTTTTCTTACCATACGGATTTTTGAACCTCTTCGCGGATTTTAAACAGGCCGGAATTTTTGTAGGGAATTTTACGCATAGTACGGATTTGTACGGAGTTTTAACAACTTTTTAATCATATAATTGCTAAAAGCTTTTGTTAACAAGAAATTTTTATTTTCTGTGAGTTTGATTTAAAAAGGGAGAGTTTTAAGGGGGTTTCCTCAATTCAAACTTGATTATCAATAATTCTAGAGTTTTTGAACTATTGTCTTTCTTATGTTGATAGGACCTTTAAAAAAAAACTCTAGAATTGTTCTTTTAGAAATTCCTTACTGTTCGGCCCGATCGTCCAGTCCCCTACGTTGTGCATTACTTGCGGGGACGTCCGGAACAAGAAACGAAACGAATATTACGACGGCGGACGAAGACACCACTGGGAGGACGGTACAATAAAATAAAACACGATGTCTTTCTTGGTCCCGATGAGACGACCAGTCTCAACGGGTGTCAAAACGCAACAGAACCAATTTATTTCACACAAATTCAAAACAATAACAAGTCAAGTCAACATTCAAAACAATAACAAGTCAAGCAGACGTCAGTTGCCACCACTGACGTCTCTTTCGTACTCACCCCCCCGTGCGACGGGGGGTGATAAATAATTACCGATAATAGGGTCCGCGACCCAACACTTTACTAAATATATTTATCCATTTCCAAAGGCTTTCTGAAACTTGTGAAAACATTTGAACATTTGAATTAACAAATCTAGAGTATTTTTAAAGGTCCTATAAACTGTTGTGTTTCACATGTTATAGTTTTCAATCCGTTCGACGCAGTGGTGAACGCAGAACGCTGTGCCAGTTCGATTTTTCCATCAACTGTCAGTCGAACAATCTGCAGGGGTTGCTTTGTTCAATGGTCGATGACTGGCAGGCTATGATGACAGGCGCAAAATTTTGCGTTTGCGTTCAGGCCTGACGGACAATCTTGTTCTTACCTTAAGAACGATAGCGATAATTTGATGATCAGGCGATAATTTGTGTACATGTACTTAGTTTTAAGCACACCATTTGGGCATGTGGTGCCTGTTGGTGTTAAACAAATAAACAAATAAACAAATTTGATAGCAAACTTGACATTTCGTAAACTTTTTAACATTTGATAAAAAAATTAAAAACACGCACTATTGCGACTTGTCAAGCTGGCTTGGGAAATTTTAATTTTCTAAAAAATGATCAAAGTGAGCCGTCCTACGGATAATTGATCAGCAAGAGTTGGCAGCCTTAATAATAGCCAATCACCCCATGCACTCGAACAGCGACACAAAAGAGACGGAAAATAACACGAAAAAACAGGACTGCGCGTCCATACAGGCACCGCACTACCCTGACTGAAAAGTCCGTCGGACGTCCGTCGTTTGTCGTCCGTGCAACCGTACGACGTCGCACGACAATGTCGTGCGACATTCGCACGAATGTCATACGTTTTTGCACCAAAATGTCGTATTTGTCGTGCGATCGATCATCGAAATTGTTCGACATTGTCGTACGACATTCGACCGACGTCGCACGGTTTTGTTATTTAGGTTGTCGTGCCTTTGTCGTGTGCTGTTTTTCAGGTTTTTAGGTTATGTTGCAGTTAAAAATAGATGATTGTTTATTTTTAATTTATTTTATTTTTTCATGTAATTTGCACATTTCCCCACAGTAAAAAATCAATTATTTCATTATACTTGTTGTGTCGCGGATCTTCACGTACATCTTGGTGTCGTCTTCCGGATGGTCTTCCAGATCTCCTCGTCGCTCGGCATCTTGGCCGGATTTTTTTGGCGTTGTCTTCCGGGTCCGGATTTTGTCAGCCATCTTTTCGAGCCGACGCCAGCGTGCGGGGAAGCATCTTGATCAAGAAGGACTATTGCTCCTCGACTAGCCGCAGATACGGCGGGGTGCGGCGCCACCGTTTATGTCCCATGGATTGATGGCCACCGGAGTACGGGACAACGTTTACGAACTTCTGGAGCAGGTGTTTTTGCGGTCGTTACAGCTTCCGTTCAACAAGCTGCGTGGAACAACACGGAGACGCTGGGTTGTTAGCAGGATCAGATTGGAATATGTTTGGTTACCTGAAAAAAGATAACGTCATTCGGCTGAATAATCATATCCAAATCATATCTAGAGTTTTGTTGTTGAAACAAAGGGAATCTCATGACAGATATCATACTCAAAAAATCTGTGAAAATTCATAAAATAATTAATTGTGGAATATTCAAAAGTTTAACTTTCAATGTAAAATTTTGAAAACAAATTAATTAAAAAAGCAGTTAATTAAACCTTATTTTATTCAGAAAATAAAGATTAAAACAAATTTAAGACAACAAAATATTCTAACATTTTAAATTTCAAATTAAAAATCAACATTTACGCATGTTTAATGAAGAAACCCCACCTGGACCTGTTTAAATATTTTTGATTTTTTTTAAATTAAAATGCATGTGTTTCTGAAGACTTGGGGTCTTCATGCTTTGAAGAAGCTAAGAACTTAAAAGACTTTAAATAATTTTAAAATGTTCGAATGTTTAAATTAATCGTAAAAATTCAAAATATCTGAATAATTTAAAAATGAAATTTAATGTTTGATATTTTTGAAATTTACAAATATCAAGAATTAAAAGAATACACTCAAAACCCGATGGCTTGACACAAACTGTTGTCAAACGAAAGGGGTCACTTTTTAGTTTGACACCCATTTTACAAACGAAAAAGTGACCAACCACCGGGGGCTGAGTGTAATACAACATAATAATTTAAGAGATTAAAAATTGTAGAACCTAAGAATTCAAAATTATTAAAAAAAATTTTAGAATTTAGAGTTTTAGAACTTTAAAATTCTGAAACCCTAAAATTCTTAATTTCTATAAATCTTTAATTCTAAAATTTTAAGATCACAAAATTCTAAAATTAAAAAAAAAAAATTCCTAAAATTCTAAAAAATCTAAAAATTCTAAAAAATTTAAAAATTCTAAAATTTTAGAATTTTAGAATTTTAGAATTTTAAATTTTAAATTTTAAATTTTAGAATTTTAGAATTTTAGAATTTTAGAATTTTAAATTTTAGAATTTTAGAATTTTAGAATTTTAGAATTTTAGAATTTTAGAATTTTAGAATTTTAGAATTTTAGAATTTTAGAATTTTAGAATTTTAGAATTTTAGAATTTTAGAATTTTAGAATTTTAGAATTTTAAATTTTAGAATTTTAGAATTTTAGAATTTTAAATTTTAGAATTTTAGAATTTTAGAATTTTAGAATTTTAGAATTTTAAATTTTAGAATTTTAGAATTTTAGAATTTTAGAATTTTAGAATTTTAAATTTTAGAATTTTAGAATTTTAGAATTTTAGAATTTTAGAATTTTAAATTTTAGAATTTTAAATTTTAAATTTTAGAATTTTAGAATTTTAAATTTTAAATTTTAGAATTTTAGAATTTTAAATTTTAGAATTTTAGAATTTTAGAATTTTAAATTTTAGAATTTTAAATTTTAGAATTTTAGAATTTTAGAATTTTAGAATTTTAGAATTTTAGAATTTTAGAATTTTAGAATTTTAGAATTTTAGAATTTTAAATTTTAGAATTTTAGAATTTTAGAATTTTAAATTTTAGAATTTTAAATTTTAGAATTTTAGAATTTTAGAATTTTAAATTTTAGAATTTTAAATTTTAGAATTTTAAATTTTAAATTTTACAATTTTAGAATTTTACAATTTTAAATTTTAGAATTTTAGAATTTTAGAATTTTAGAATTTTAGAATTTTAAATTTTAAATTTTAAATTTTAGAATTTTAGAATTTTAAATTTTAGAATTTTAGAATTTTAGAATTTTAGAATTTTAGAATTTTAGAATTTTAGAATTTTAGAATTTTAGAATTTTAGAATTTTAGAATTTTAGAATTATTTTAGAATTTTATTCTAAGTGTTTGAAATAAAAAAAGATATTGCTTTTAACTTTTTGTAATCTGCATTTTTTCAATTTGTTATAATTTTATCATAAATATTTTTTTCATTTAAAAAAATATTTTTGTAAACCTTTTAAAAATAATTAATTTTTTTGTAATCTGCTTTGTTTTCAACCTTTTTTATTTAAATTAATTTTATTTTTTCGGTAAAAAAATATAAAAAAAACTGTAAAATATTAGAGAATTCAGGATGTTGGTAGTTTTTAAATATTGCAACTCATCATCAAGATGTTCCTGGCGGAGCACTTACACCATTCCAAAAATCCGTTTTTTCAATGTTAACTACTTTTTAGGTAATAAAAACTGTACAAAAGTTCTGGGCCTTGAAGGGTTAAATCAGAGATACTAAAAATTTCCTTAAGGAGTTAATTTTTGATTAGTCAAATGTTAGAATTTTTATTATACAATTCTGAAGTCCAATAATCATAACACCCAATATTAGCCCTCATACTTCCGGTCTTCCAAGCTCACTCCCGATACTTTGAAATGCGCCTCTTCCATCATTTCAATGACTTGAAGCAACAGTTCTATTGATTAAAAAATCCGGTGGATCAGAAACACCGCCACGAGATGATTATTCTGTACCCCTTTTTCTCTTACCTTGGGAAGAACTTTTGACATTCGGTGATTCATCCTCCTCCTCCTTTGGAATGAACCATATCCTCCATAAGCTCGGTTCCTCCCGGTCCTGTCTTCCCACGAAAATCTGGCCCGCCGGTTTCATGCGTCTCGTCCTCCTCCTCCACCGCCACGAAGACAGAATTCTGAATATCTGGAACATAAGAAACTATAATTTGGCCACTTGCCCACTCCGGCCGGAACTTTCCGACAGAAAAAGAAGCACAACTTACCGGTCAAAATCCTTCCGAAGCCCAACATCAACAATAACTGGTTCGATTCGGTTGCATTCAAGTCCAAACAAGACAAACTGAAGAGAACTGTCAAACTGTTTGCGTCGACGAAAATCGTGACGTCGAATTGAAGGGAAATCGATGGAAAAAACAATGTCGGGCATGTCGAGTGTTTGTCGTCCTTTCGACCAATCGATATCGAAACGGTAAAACCAAAACCGCGCGACAGCTTGTACGACGTGCGACATTTTTCAAACAGGGTACTGATGCCATTATTTAATTATAATAGCCAATCACCCCATGCACTCGAACAGCGACACAAAAGAGACGGAAAATAACACGAAAAAACAGGACTGCGCGTCCATACAGGCACCGCACTACTGATGCCATTATTTAATAGAGTTATCTACGTGCGCATGTATTGCGTGTACGTACACGAAAAAAAGTGAGGTTAAATTTTGTACCCGCCAGCAAAACAAATGGCGTGCTAGTGTTTGTGAGAACGGGCTTAGATAACTCTATTATAATAGCCAATCACCCCATGCACTCGAACAGCGACACAAAAGAGACGGAAAATAACACGAAAAAACAGGACTGCGCGTCCACACAGGCACCGCACTACTCAATTTCAAATATTTTGTAACTATAACAGAAAAACTAAATTTCTTTATTCTCGCCTACTTTTACAAAATGACCTATGCACATAGGAAACCCATGGCGCATTGGTTTTTTTTTAAAAGGAATCTAGAATAATCAAAATTTAAAAATTTAAAAAGAATTATAAATGAAGATATCTAAAAAATTTAAATTTAAAAACGTATAAAACTCAAATTAATGCAAATAGTAAAAAAAATCCGAAAATATTATTATTATTATTTAAAAATTGTACCAAATTTAAGAATTAAAAAAAAATAATGGTCAAACTTCAATCATCAAATTCATAAACTCTAAAACTCTAAAATTCTAAAATTCTAAAATTCTAAAATTCTAAAATTCTAAAATTCTAAAATTCTAAAATTCTAAAATTCTAAAATTCTAAAATTCTAAAATTCTAAAATTCTAAAATTCTAAAATTCTAAAATTCTAAAATTCTAAAATTTAAAATTCTAAAATTTAAAATTCTAAAATTCTAAAATTCTAAAATTTAAAATTCTAAAATTCTAAAATTCTAAAATTCTAAAATTTAAAATTTAAAATTCTAAAATTCTAAAATTTAAAATTCTAAAATTCAAAATTCTAAAATTAAAATTCTAAAATTCTAAAATTCTAAAATTCTAAAATTCTAAAATTCTAAAATTCTAAAATTCTAAAATTCTTAAATTCTAAAATTCTAAAATTCTAAAATTCTAAAATTCAATTCTAAAATTCTAAAATTCTAAAATTCTAAAATTCTAAAATTCTAAAATTCTAAAATTCTAAAATTCTAAAATTTAAAATTCTAAAATTCTAAAATTCTAAAATTCTAAAATTCTAAAATTCTAAAATTCTAAAATTCTAAATTCTAAAATTCTAAAATTCTAAAATTCTAAAATTCTAAAATTCTAAAATTCTAAAATTCTAAAATTCTAAAATTCTAAAATTCTAAAATTCTAAAATTCTAAAATTCTAAAATTGTAAAATTCTAAAATTCTAAAATTCTAAAATTCTAAAATTCTAAAATTCTAAAATTCTAAAATTCTAAAATTCTAAAATTCTAAAATTCTAAAATTTAAAATTCTAAAATTCTAAAATTCTAAAATTTAAAATTCTAAAATTTAAAATTTAAAATTCAAAATTCTAAAATTCTAAAATTCTAAAATTCTAAAATTCTAAAATTCTAAAATTCTAAAATTCTAAAATTCTAAAATTCTAAAATTCTAAAATTTAAAATTTAAAATTCTAAAATTCTAAAATTTAAATTTAAAATTCTAAAATTCTAAAATTCTAAAATTCTAAAATTCTAAAATTCTAAAATTCTAAAATTCTAAAATTCTAAAATTCTAAAATTCTAAAATTCTAAAATTCTAAAATTCTAAAATTCTAAAATTGTAAAATTCTAAAATTGTAAAATTCTAAAATTGTAAAATTCTAAAATTGTAAAATTCTAAAATTCTAAAATTCTAAAATTCTAAAATTCTAAAATTCTAAAATTCTAAAATTCTAAAATTCTAAAATTCTAAAATTCTAAAATTCTAAAATTCTAAAATTCTAAAATTCTAAAATTCTAAAATTCTAAAATTCTAAAATTCTAAAATTCTAAAATTCTAAAATTCTAAAATTTAAAATTCTAAAATTTAAATTCTAAAATTCTAAAATTCTAAAATTCTAAAATTCTAAAATTCTAAAATTCTAAAATTCTAAAATTCTAAAATTTAAAATTTAAAATTTAAAATTCTAAAATTCTAAAATTCTAAAATTCTAAAATTCTAAAATTCTAAAATTCTAAAATTCTAAAATTCTAAAATTCTAAAATTCTAAAATTCTAAAATTCTAAAATTCTAAAATACTAAAATTCTTAAATTCTAAAATTCTGAAATCTCAGTATTATAGAACTCTAATTTTCTGAATTTGAATTTTAAACTTGAGAGTACCTCAATACCAGAATCATTTTATTCAATTCGTGATATTTTTTTAACTTCTATTTTTCATTAGATTTATTTTTAATTTTAACATTGTAAAGTCCTTGACAATTTTCAAAAGTTACTGGATTTTAGATTTTTAAATTATATAAATTTAAAAATTAAAGAATTTTTAGATTTTTTTTAAAGAATTTTTTAGATCTTAAAATATTTAAAAGATATTGAAAACTTTAACATTTTTAAAACTAAAAAAATATATTTGATAATATTTTGGAATTTTGAATAATTTGTATTTTGCAATTTTTTAAATTTTCAGAATTTTTAAAATTTGTATTTAATTTAAAATTATCAACAATTTTAGATGTGCATTTTTTTTTGAATTTTAAGAAGCTTACAAATTTTTAAAATACTTTGAATTTAACACAAATAGAATTTTAATTTTTTTTATTTAAAAATATAAATTATTTGAATTTAAGCATTTTTAGAATTCACAATTTTGGAATTTTAGAACTTATAATTTTTAGAATTTTCTAATTCAAAATTCTAACTCGTGCGACTTACGTTTTGGGAATTTAAGAACTTTATAATGTTAGATTTTTAGTATTTTAGTATTAGAATTTTAGTATTTAAGAATTAGGAAATTTTAGTATTTTATTTTTTGACAATTTCAAAAAAATTTACATTTAAGAGATTCAATTTTTTTAATGTTTGAAGACTTTGAGAATTTTAAATTAATAAATTCTAGAATTTGAGAATATTAACAATTTGCACACTATCAAGAAATTAAATAAATTTAGAATTTTAAATTTCTTGCATTATTAAGTTCTGGAATGCTAGAATTTGAAATTAAGAATGAAAAACTTTATAATTTAATTTTAAAATTATCAATTCAAATCAGCGTTAAATTTTTTTTTAAGCTTTTGTATTTTAGATTTTTTCATTTTTCAGTTTGGAATTATTGGATTGAAAAGCTAAGAACTTGTGATGTTCATCCTATTTTTAATTTCGATCGTTTAATCGCACTCCCAGCACACCTCCTCAATCGTTTCTAAAACATGACTCACCAGTTCCATTAGATATGCGAAGCAACCTCCCACGGAAAGTAAAACACCAAACACTAACTGCTTTCTCGATCGCAAACTGGTCCCGTCCCGTCTTCCGGAATGGCCCGCCGAGTTAACCATATTTCCCGTCCTCCTCCTCCTCCTCTTCCTCCTATACCGCCACGAAGACCGCGATCTGGAATACAAGACAATTTGATTCGGTCGCTCGCATACTCCGGCCGGAACTTTCCGGCAGAAAAAGTAATTCAACCTAGAACACAACTTACCTTTAAACTGATCAAAATCCTCCCAAAGCCTAAAACCAACAACAACTGGTTCGACTCGGTTGCAATCAAGTCCGAACAAGATCAACTGAAGAAAACTCTCAAACTGATAATCGACGTCGAATTGAAGGTAAATCGATGGAAAAAACAATGTCGGGCATGTCGAGTGTTTGTCGTACGTTTGTCGTACTTTCGACCAATCGATATCGAAACGGTAAAATCAAAACCGTGCGACAACTCGTGCGACGTGCGACATTTTTCAAACAGGGTACTTATGTAGCGACTTTGTGTCAGAAGAATGCCAAACAGCTTGGGTTTAATGTTTGACCCCTTTTAAAAGGGCACTGAAGAAATCAGTTTTTGATGAGGTTCGGAAGATTTAGTGTTTTTATTCATAATAATATAATAAAATACGTACAACTTGTCATGAATTTGCTTAGAGATAAATAAATACATGAATTGTCCCCACCCGCTTATTTCGGCGGGAGAATTCGGCCCACCAGCAGGACAATTTCCAATTTCCAATCGTTGGTGCGATCTATACGAGAAAGTGAGAAGGTTGTTGTTTTCTCGCACTCTCTCTTTCTCTCTCCTCTCAGAATGAGAACAATGTTGCCAGTTTGATGGAAGTCAGCTTTGGACAGTGCAGTTGAATAAGTGCTGAATCGCATTTGTAAATGCTGTTGGGTGGCTAATTAGCAATGAAATGCTAATCTGTTGCCGATTTATGACTTTTTGCTAGTGCTGGATGGTTACTTGGGTAATCGGGTAAGTGGCATTCGGGATTGTGGCCCATTCGGGAAAATGGCATTCGGGGATGTGGACGATTAGGGGAAATGGGAAATTCGGGTAAATGGAATTCGAGGAAATGACTATTAGGGGAAGTGTCTTTTCGGGGAAGTGGCATTCGGGGAAATGTCCTTTCGGTAATATGGGTTTCGGGGAAATGTCATAGATTCGTAATATGGTTGTATGAAAACAAAAGTCGCCAAAATTTATTGAGCACAGCAATTTTCAGTTCCTTTTGGGATCCTAAACAACTCCCCAAAGTTTGAGAACGATTGGTTCAGTCCTCACATTGCGCAAAGCGATTCCATTTTCCATATAAATCTGTATGGGAAAAATCATTTTTTTTAAATTTGGTATTTAAAAATTCCACGTTTCACGCTATATCAAAACCAGATTCATATTCATATTCCAGATGCTATGGAAGGTGCTCTACAACTTTCCCGAATAGAGTATGGTGCTAACTTGCTCCTATAAAAAGATACAGCGTGTTCAAAACTCGTCTAAAACGTGTTTTTTGCGCGAAAATCACATTTTAGACGATTTTTGAGGACGCTGTATCTTTTTTCAGGAGCATACTCTCTTCAGGAAAGTTGTAGAGCACCTTCCAGAGAATCCGAATATGAATCCGGTTTTGATATAGCGTGAAACGTGGAATTTTTAAATACCAAATTTCAAAAAAAAATATTTTTCCCGTACAGATTTTTATGGAAAATGGAATTGCTTTGCGCAATGTGAGGACCGGACCAATCGTTCTTAAACTTTGGGGAGTTGTTTATGCTCCGGACCCCAAAAGGAACTGAAAATTGCTGGGCTGCAAAATCGATGTTGTTATTACACCCTAATATACATACAATTTTGTGTTAAACTTATGTTTTTTTCCTTTATTGGAGTGAGCCAGCTGTCACTAATTTTTCTTTTTTTCTTATTCACTGCATTTTTCAGCAAGCCGAACATTATCTTTTTTTCAGGCAACAAGCATCTTCCAATCTGATCTTGCCGGAAACCATGCGCTTGCGTGTGGCCCGCGTGGCATCCGTAGAACCCCCAAAAGCAGTTACGGCTACGGAAACACCCGCTCCACAAACCCACGTTGTCTCATACTCCGGTGGCCATAAATCCGTCGGATATTGAAGATTGGCGTCGCATCCGGTTACAATTTTTATCAGCCTTGTAGAGGAGAAAAAGTCCAACACGACCAAGATGCTGCCGGGCTGCCACAGAACACCAACATCTGTTATGGTACGGAGTCGCGGTCTTGGCCACGACAAGGAGTTTGGGTATGACCCACAAGAGGAGAGTTAAGTAGAGACAGCCATCTTGCTAGAGCAGACGTTGTGAATTAGAGCTCAATAAAATTGGAGTTGTTCAGCATTGAAATCGAGTATTTCTATTTAAAATACCGAACATAACATGGTGTCAGAAGAATCGTGACCATAGAAACTGATTTCGTCGTCATTTATATCGCGAATATTGAATTTTGTGAAAGTTAAAAAAAAAAAAAACTGAACAATCAGTGAAGTGCTACGGAAGTTTCAGCGTTTTCCCCAAAAGGCTGGATTTTCATGGATCATGCAACGACATCGTAAGCACGAGCATCGAAATTTTTACGATGCTCTTGGATGGCGTTATGACTTAGCTATGACTCAAACCTAAATAACGGGCAGACCACCATGTTTCCCGCAAGCGTTTCAAGAAGGAACGGTAGAAAATGGGAGAGAAACGCTTGGGGAAACGTCAACACAAAGCAACACGTGCACGGAAAAACCAAAGATAAAAATTTTAGACAAATGCAGGGGAACTTTTAATTTAGAACCATTCAAAATTTATTTCCGGATAGAACAAAATAATATTAATATTAACAATGTTTGGCAGCATTTAGTAGAGCACAACAAAATAGACCAAAATAAGACCGGCGAGAACGGGAAGTATCTAATTATAGAACGAAAAATCAAAGTATCTGGAGTTTTTTTGAAAAGGTCCTATAAACCAAATTTTCATTTTTTGCTTTTGGGTGTTTTGAATACCCTGACTCAAGGCGGGGTCCTTTTCAAAAAAAAAAACTCCAGGTATGCTATTTGAAGGGACTGAAAAATAATTGATAGATGGAGCCATATTAATATTAAGCAAATTGACAGCCAGAGAGTCAACTGTACAAACATGGGGTGAATTGAAATTCTGAAATTCAGAAATTCAGAAATTCAGAAATTCAGAAATTCAGAAATTCAGAAATTCAGAAATTCAGAAATTCAGAAATTCAGAAATTCAGAAATTCAGAAATTCAGAAATTCAGAAATTCAGAAATTCAGAAATTCAGAAATTCAGAAATTCAGAAATTCAGAAATTCAGAAATTCAGAAATTCAGAAATTCAGAAATTCAGAAATTCAAAAATTCAGAAATTCAGAAATTCAAAAATACAGAAATTCCGAAATTCAGAAATTCAGAAATTCTGAAATTCAGAAATTCAGAAATTCTGAAATTCAGAAATTCAGAAATTCAGAAATTCTGAAATTCAGAAATTCAGAAATTCAGAAATTCAGAAATTCAGAAATTCAGAAATTCAGAAATTCAGAAATTCAGAAATTCAGAAATTCAGAAATTCAGAAATTCAGAAATTCAGAAATTCAGAAATTCAGAAATTCAAAAATTCAGAAATTCAGAAATTCAGAAATTCAGAAATTCAGAAATTCAGAAATTCAGAAATTCAGAAATTCAGAAATTCAGAAATTCAGAAATTCAGAAATTCAGAAATTCTGAAATTCTGAAATTCAGAAATTCAGAAATTCTGAAATTCTGAAATTCTGAAATTCTGAAATTCTGAAATTCTGAAATTCTGAAATTTGAAATTCTGAAATTCTGAAATTCTGAAATGAAATTCTGAAATTCTGAAATTCTGAAATTCTGAAATTCTGAAATTCTGAAATTCTGAAATTCTGAAATTCTGAAATTTGAAATTCTGAAATTCTGAAATTCTGAAATTTGAAATTCTGAAATTCTGAAATTCTGAAATTCAGAAATTCTGAAATTCTGAAATTCTGAAATTCTGAAATTCTGAAATTCTGAAATTCTGAAATTCTGAAATTCTGAAATTCTGAAATTCTGAAATTCTGAAATTCTGGAATTCTGAAATTCTGAAATTCAGAAATTCAGAAATTCTGAAATCGGACATTCAGAAATTCAGAAATTCAGTAATTCAGAAATTCAGAAATTCAGAAATTCAGAAATTCAGAAATCCTGAAATTCTGAAATACTGAAATACTGAAATTCTGAAATTCTGAATTTCTTAAATTATGAAATTAAGAAATTCTGAAATTCTGAAATTCTGAAATTCTGAAATTCTGAAATTCTGAAATTCTGAAATTCTGGAATTCTGAAATTCAGAAATTCTGAAATTCTGAGATCAGACATTCAGAAATTCAGAAATTCAGAAATTCAGAAATTCAGAAATTCAGAAATTCAGAAATTCAGTAATCCTGAAATTCTGAAATACTGAAATACTGAAATTCTAAAATTCTGAATTTCTTAAATTATGAAATTAAGAAATTCTGAAAATATGAAATTAAAAAATTTAGAAATTGAGAAATTCTGAATTTTTTTTCTTTATTTCTTAATTTCTTAATTTCTTAATTTCTTAATTTCTTAATTTCTTAATTTCTTAATTTCTTAATTTCTTAATTTCTTAATTTCTTAATTTCTTAATTTCTTAATTTCTTAACTTCTTAATTTCTTAATTTCTTAATTTCTTAATTTCTTTATTTCTTAATTTCTTAATTTCTTAATTTCTTAATTTCTTAATTTCTTAATTTCTTAATTTCTTAATTTCATAATTTCTTAATTTCTTAATTTCTTAATTCCTTATTTCTTAATTTCTTAATTTCTTAATTTCTTAATTTCTTAATTTCTTAATTTCTTAATTTCTCAATTTCTTAATTTCTTAATTTCTTAATTTCTTAATTTCTTAATTTCTTAATTTCTTAATTTCTTAATTTCTTAATTTCTAAATTTCTTAATTTCTTAATTTCTTAATTTCTTAATTTCTTAATTTCTTAATTTCGTAATTTCTTAATTTCTTAATTTCTTAATTTCTTAATTTCTTAATTTCTTAATTTCTTAATTTCTTAATTTCTTAATTTCTTAATTTCTTAATTTCTTAATTTCTTAATTTCTTAATTTCTTAATTTCTTAATTTCTTAATTTCTTAATTTTTTAATTTCTTAATTTCTTAATTTCTTAATTTCTGAATTTCTGAATTTTTTAATTTCTTAATTTCTGAATTTCTTAATTTCTTAATTTCTTAATTTCTTAATTTCTTAATTTCTTAATTTCTTAATTTCTTAATTTCTTAATTTCTTATTTCTTTATTTCTTTATTTCTTTATTTCTTTATTTCTTTATTTCTTTATTTCTTTATTTCTTTATTTCTTTATTTCTTTATTTCTTATTTCTTTATTTCTTTATTTCTTTATTTCTTTATTTCTTTATTTCTTTATTTCTTTATTTCTTTATTTCTTTATTTCTTTATTTCTTTATTTCTTTATTTCTTTATTTCTTTTTTTCTTTATTTCTTTATTTCTTTATTTCTTTATTTCTTTATTTCTTTATTTCTTTATTTCTTTATTTCTTTATTTCTTTATTTCTTTATTTCTTTATTTCTTTATTTCTTAATTTCTTTATTTCTTTATTTCTTTATTTCTTTATTTCTTTATTTCTTTATTTCTTTATTTCTTTATTTCTTTATTTCTTTATTTCTTTATTTCTTTATTTCTTTATTTCTTTATTTCTTTATTTCTTTATTTCTTTATTTCTTTATTTTTTATTTCTTTATTTCTTTATTTCTTTATTTCTTTATTTCTTTATTTCTTTATTTCTTTATTTCTTTATTTCTTTATTTCTTTATTTCTTTATTTCTTTATTTCTTTATTTCTTTATTTCTTTATTACGTTATTTCTTTATTTTTTTTCTTTACTTGCTTTTCTTCTTAATTTCTCCCACTCTTCTAACCTTCAGCCAGAACTATGATGCAATTATCAAATATTTATTCCATAAAAATAAATATGAAAAAAAATCTAATTTTTTCCATGTTTTCAACTTTCCGTGCATGGTAAACCGTACACACTTTGATCTAGCGTACTGTTTAAAAATGTTCTATGTTTATGGGAAACACTCGTATGATAGGTGGCAATCAACATTTTCCTTGAATGACATACATTTCATGCTGTGAAATAAAATCAAAATTCTTTCTTGTTATTTGAAAACGTAAAACCCACTTTAAAATAATTTGAGGTAGCCTATCGCCTCTTTTCAAAACTTTGTCGACATCAACATCAGCCGATTCCATTGTTGCCATTTTGGCATCGGAAAAATCTCATGTGTTTGCCACAAAACGCTTGAAACGCTTGCCTGCTTGAAATATTCACGGAAATATTTCACAGCGTTATTTGGTTTGTGTCCATGGTGTCGCGGCAGCAATATGGCTGACAGGACAGGCATCGAACTACGATGCACTGACATTTTGCAAAGCATGGTAGTGACTATGCTTTCGATGTCGGTCATCTTACGATGCTCGTGCATCGAAAATCAAAAGTCGGAAAATCACATTTTCGGGGCTTTCCGGCAATTAGTATTTGTTTTTATTGTTCGTACTGCCATGAACAATCAATCTAAACTATTTTACCACTTAACTTGGTCGAAAAATATGAGTTTTCGACCAAATTTGACCACGAGCATCGAAAGCCGCTTTCGATGTCGGTCATCGAAAAATCCATGAAAATCCACCCAAAGAGACTATTGTTATCTCTTTCTCGCATTGTTGGCTGTGCGAGTGCGATAGTGTACTGTTTACACCAGTGTATTAGTGCAAACATTGCACCAGTGTGGGAAAACGTTTGAGAACGATCCGCTGAAGTGACAAGTAAAACGTAAACAAAACGATAAGTTAACTGACAGTTGAAAAGAGACTACAAGTGAAGAAAAATAGTGGAAAAAATGGATGCCGACCAGTTTCAACAGTTTATGGCGAAACAAAATGAGCTGGTGACGAAGCTGGTTGCTGGCCTACAACAGCGTGCTGTGCCGGCGTCGAACATCAGTTCCGTGGTTCCGCCACCACCGGCTCTCTGTCTTGACGGAGACATGGAGGAGAACTACGAGTTTTTCCTAACCAACTGGAGAAACTACTCACAAGCCGTGGGCATGGACAGTTGGCCGGCGAATCAGGCCTCAAAAAAGGTCAGTTTTCTGATGTCCGTCATCGGAGAAGCTGCGCTCAAAAAGTATTACAACTTCGACCTGACAGAGGATCAAAAGAAAGACGTCGCCGAGGCCCTGAAGGCTATCAAGCAGAAGGTCGTGCGCAGCCGTAACTTGTTCGTGGACCGATTGGATTTTTCGCGGCGAGTCAAGTGTCCAGCGAATCCATCGATGACTTTGCAGCCCGGCTGAAAAGTTTGGCGAAACCGTGCAAATTTGCACTCTTGGAGGACGAGTTTATCTTGTTCAAAATAGTGACCAGCAACAAGTGGGGCCACCTGCGGACCAAAATGTTGAGCATGCAGGATCTCACAACGGGAAAAGCAGTGGATATCTGCCGCGTGGAAGAGATTGCAGAGCAACGTTTGCGGCACCTCTCCTTGGAGTCGCCGGTGGTCAGTGATGTGAAGAAGATTAACAAGAAGACCAAGAAGAAGCTGCAGCGGTGTAAGTTCTGTGGAGATGAGCACGAGTTTGTGAAGGGAGCGTGTCCAGCATACGGCAAGAAATGCAAGCGTTGCGGCGGCCGCAACCACTTTGAGAAGGCGTGTAAAATCGATCAACCCTGGAAGCAGAAGCGACGCCACCGTCGTGTCAAGGAGGTGAAGGACGACGAGAGCAGTTCCGAGGAACGCTCTGAATCCAGCAGTGTGGACAGCGACGACGAAGAAAGTGAGCACGAAGTGCAGATTGCCAAAATCAAGTCCAAGTCAGCTGTGGAGAGTAGTGCTTTGGCGGTTCTGGATTTCAAGCTAGGCCGGAAGTGGAAACCAGTTACGTGCGAGATCGACACGGGTGCGGATGCCACATTGATCGGGTATAACTGTTTGACTGAGCTTCTTGAAACTCCGAACCCGACACTGCAACCAACAAGCATCAAGCTGAAGTCTTTCGGTGGCAACCCGATACCAGTGTTGGGACAGGTTATGCTACCTGTAAAACGAAAAGGCAAGCGGTTCCAGCTCGTCCTGCAAGTCGTTGACTATGACCACCGCCCGCTCTTGTCGCTTAAGGCTTCACAGTCGCTGGGCTTTGTGAAGTTCTGCCGATCGGTGAAGATACGCCGACCAGAAGCAGCCACAGAAGAGGAGAAGCTGCTCAGTGTCTACAAGGTGAAAGCCGAAGCAATCGTCGAGAAACACAGTGACATCTTCGCTGGCTACGGCCGGTTTCCCGGAGTGGTTTCCTGGAAGTGGACGAAAGTGTGCAGCCATCTATTCAGCATCCTCGTCGGGTCCCAATCGCTTTGCGCCCGAAACTGAAGCAGGAGTTGGACAAACTGGAAGAGGACGGCATTATAGTGAAGGAAACGCGACACACCGAGTGGGTTAGCAACATTGTGTTAGTCCGCCGTGGCGGCCAGAACGAGTCCGTTCGGATTTGTCTCGATCCTGTCCC
Organism: Culex quinquefasciatus; assembly: GCF_015732765.1. NCBI lineage: Eukaryota > Metazoa > Arthropoda > Insecta > Diptera > Culicidae > Culex > Culex quinquefasciatus. Next base: position 64,283,653 of record NC_051861.1, on the reverse strand, counting down.
GCTCAACAAAGCGCTGAAGCGGCCCAATTTGCAGTTTGACACGATTGACGAGTTGCTTCCCGAGTTGGGCAACGCCAAGATTTTCACAACTGTGGACACGAAAAAAGGATTTTGGCACGTGGAACTGGACACCCCCAGCAGCAAGCTGACCACCTTCTGGACACCATTCGGTCGATACCGCTGGGTCAGGATGCCGTTTGGTATTTCTCCAGCACCTGAACTGTTCCAGCTGAAGCTGCAAGGTGCGATACAAGGACTGGAAGGAGTGACCGGGTTAGCGGATGACTTGCTGGTGTACGGCACCGGAGCGGATCTGGAGGAAGCTTTGGACAACCACAATCGGGCTCTAGAACAACTGTTGGTGCGGCTCAAAGAGAACAACGTGAAACTCAACCGGTCCAAGCTCAAGTTGTGTCAGACATCGGTGAAGTTCTTTGGACACGTGCTGACAACGAAGGGACTAACAGCAGACGAAACCAAGACAGCCGCAATCCGCAACTTTCCCACACCAACCAACAAGAAGGAGCTCCTGCGATTTGTCGGCATGGTCAACTATTTGAGCCGGTACATCCGGAACCTAAGCGCTCATTTTGTCAACCTGCGGAAACTGATCGCCGAAAAGGAAAGCTGGCGCTGGACTGCTGCTGAGGACGAGGAGTTCCAGAAAGTGAAAATCTCGTAGCCGACATCCACACGCTGCGCTACTACGACGTGACCAAGCCCCTGGTAATCGAGTGTGACGCGAGTGGTTTCGGTCTGGGCGTTGCAGTGTTTCAACAAGACGGTGTGATCGGTTACGCGTCCAGAACCCTCACTGCGACGGAGAAGAACTATGCCCAGATAGAGAAGGAGCTGTTGGCGATCTTGTTTGCTTGCCTCAGATTCGATCAACTAATTGTTGGCAACCCGAAGACCATTATCAAAACCGACCACAAACCGCTGGTGAACATCTTCCGGAAGCCGTTGTTGTCGGCCCCACGACGCTTGCAACATATGCTGTTGAACCTGCAACGATACAAGCCGGAGATTATGTTCGTGGCCGGCAAAGAAAACGTCGTCGCTGATGCCATTTCGCGAGCCCCTTACGACGACGATCACGCTCAAGCTGGAGATTACCAGAAGCTGGAGATATTCAAGGTGATGCGCGACCTGGAAGACGTTAAGCTGAAGCACTTCTTGAACATCTCAGATGATCGTCTGACGGAGATCATGGCGGAGACGGCGGCGGATCCAGTGTTGCAGCTGGTGATCCGGTTGATTGGTGAAGGTTGGCCAGAGACCATCGGTGGTGTACCGGACAGCGTCCGCGTTTTCTTCAGCTACAGAAACGAACTTACCACCCAGGATGGATTAGTGTTCCGTAACGACAGAATACTGATTCCCCACAAGCTGCGGCGCAAAATGATCGAGAAGACTCACATCAGCCACAATGGTGTTGAGGCGACCTTGAAGCTGGCACGTGCGAATATTTTTTGGCCTGGGATGAGCGCACAAATTCGAGACACAGTCAAGGAGTGTGCCGTCTGCGCCAAATTCGCCGGTTCGCAGTCCAAGCCCCCGATGCCGAGTCACCCGGTTCCAGTTCACCCGTTTCAACTGGTGTCGCTTGATGTGTTCTTCGCTGAGTACCGAGGTATTAAGCGGAAGTTTTTGGTGACGGTTGATCACTATTCCGATCTGTTCGAGATTGATCTGCTGAAGGATCTCACTCCACAATCCGCCATCGCGGCTTGCAAGATCAACTTCGCGCGGCATGGCGTTCCCCAGCTCTTGCTGACAGATAACGGAACGCACTTCGTGGGAAAAGAGTGGCGACAATTTGCGGGAGAATGGGACTTCAGTCACACCACTTCAGCGCCACACCATCAACAAGCGAATGGCAAATCGGAGGCAGCGGTTAAAATCGCTAAACAGTTGATCAAGAAGTGTGAAGAATCCGGCACGGATTTTTGGTACGCTCTCCTGCATTGGCGTAACGTACCAAACAAGATCGGATCGAGTCCTGCAGCTCGCTTATTCTCTCGTCAAACACGATGTGGTGTCCCAACTGCTGCTGGCAACTTACTTCCGCGAGTGGTCGAGGGAGTTCCGGATGCTATCAAGGAAAACAGGAGGAAGATAAAGTATTATTACGATAGAAAGTGTCGTAATCTGCCGCAGCTGGAAACCGGTGCACCAGTGTACGTCCAAGTCCATCCACAGAAGTCTACGGTGTGGTCACCCGGAACAGTCGCCGCCAAGCAAACTGACCGATCGTATCTCGTGGATGTGGACGGGGCATTCTATCGACGGGATTTGGTTAACCTAAAGTCACGCAAAGAACCGAACACGCAGCCTGCCGTCAACCATCCCGTTCTACAGGACAATCCGTTGCCGTCTGGTCCGAATCCAGATGTAGCAGTGGCCGAGAAACCAGCGGAGTTTCCGTGGACCGATTCACCGAGCACCCCGATCACCAAATCTTCGAAGCCGAACAAACGATTGTCTTCGCTGTCATCGACACCGCAGCCGAAGGAAAAAGCATCGCCTACCGAGACGGTTACACTGGAGAGATCGCGCCCCAAACGAGAAGTGAAGCTGCCGACTAAATTACACGATTATTGTCTGGAATAAAAAAGTGGGGAGGATGTTATGGTACGGAGTCGCGGTCTTGGCCACGACAAGGAGTTTGGGTATGACCCACAAGAGGAGAGTTAAGTAGAGACAGCCATCTTGCTAGAGCAGACGTTGTGAATTAGAGCTCAATAAAATTGGAGTTGTTCAGCATTGAAATCGAGTATTTCTATTTAAAATACCGAACATAACAACATCCAAGCCGGAAGCCTCGGACAAGGCAAATCCCATGTGATAGTATCCGAAAGAACCAAAGTCTGAGAAGAATCGGTGATTCGGAATTAGTTAAAAAGTGAAGTGAAAAGTGAAATTATGCTTGCTTGAATAAAAAAAAATAATAAAAACAAAACAATAATTTTTTTTTCGAGTGCAATAACAAAAAATCCGAAATGACTGCACACGATAATAGCACGGCATCCCTGTTTGAAAAATGTCGCACGTCGTGCGAGCTGTCGCACGGTTTTGATTTTACCGTTTCGATATCGATTGGTCGAAAGGACGACAAACGGACGACAAACACTCGACATGCCCGACATTGTTTTTTTCCATCGATTTTCCTTCAATTTGACGTCACGATTTTCGTCGACGCAATACAAGACAATTTGATTCGGTCGCTCGCATACTCCGGCCGGAACTTTCCGGCAGAAAAAGTAATTCAACCTAGAACACAACTTACCTTTAAACTGATCAAAATCCTCCCAAAGCCTAAAACCAACAACAACTGGTTCGACTCGGTTGCAATCAAGTCCGAACAAGATCAACTGAAAAGAACTCTCAAACTGATAATCGACGTCGAATTGAAGGTAAATCGATGGAAAAAACAATGTCGGGCATGTCGAGTGTTTGTCGTACGTTTGTCGTACTTTCGACCAATCGATATCGAAACGGTAAAATCAAAACCGTGCGACAACTCGTGCGACGTGCGACATTTTTCAAACAGGGTACTTATGTAGCGACTTTGTGTCAGAAGAATGCCAAACAACTTGGGTTTAATGTTTCACCCCTTTTAAAAGGGCACTGAAGAAATCAGTTTTTGATGAGGTTCGGAAGATTTAGTGTTTTTATTCATAATAATATAATAAAATACGTACAACTTGCCATGAATTTGCTTAGAGATAAATAAATACATGAATTGTCTTCCACCCGCTTATTTCGGCGGGAGAATTCGGCCCACCAGCAGGACAGTTTCCAATTTCCAATCGTTGGTGCGATCTATACGAGAAAGTGAGAAGGTTGTTGTTTTCTCGCACTCTCTCTTTCTCTCTCCTCTCAGAATGAGAACAATGTTGCCAGTTTGATGGAAGTCAGCTTTGGACAGTGCAGTTGAATAAGTGCTGAATCGCATTTGTAAATGCTGTTGGGTGGCTAATTAGCAATGAAATGCTAATCTGTTGCCGATTTATGACTTTTTGCTAGTGCTGGATGGTTACTTGGGTAATCGGGTAAGTGGCATTCGGGATTGTGGCCCATTCGGGAAAATGGCATTCGGGGATGTGGACGATTAGGGGAAATGGGAAATTCGGGTAAATGGAATTCGAGGAAATGATTATTAGGGGAAGTGTCTTTTCGGGGAAGTGGCATTCGGGGAAATGTCCTTTCGGTAATATGGGTTTCGGGGAAATGTCATAGATTCGTAATATGGTTGTATGAAAACAAAAGTCGCCAAAATTTATTGAGCATAGCAATTTTCAGTTCCTTTTGGGGTCCTAAACAACTCCCCAAAGTTTGAGAACGATTGGTTCAGTCCTCACATTGCGCAAAGCGATTCCATTTTCCATATAAATCTGTATGGGAAAAATCTTTTTTTTTTTAAATTTGGTATTTAAAAATTCCACGTTTCACGCTATATCAAAACCAGATTCATATTCATATTCCAGATGCTATGGAAGGTGCTCTACAACTTTCCCGAATAGAGTATGGTGCTAACTTGCTCCTATAAAAAGATACAGCGTGTTCAAAACTCGTCTAAAACGTGTTTTTTTGCGCGAAAATCACATTTTAGACGATTTTTGAGGACGCTGTATCTTTTTTCAGGAGCATACTCTCTTCAGGAAAGTTGTAGAGCATCTTCCAGAGAATCCGAATATGAATCCGGTTTTGATATAGCGTGAAACGTGGAATTTTTAAATACCAAATTTCAAAAAAATATTTTTCCCGTACAGATTTTTATGGAAAATGGAATTGCTTTGCGCAATGTGAGGACCGCACCAATCGTTCTTAAACTTTGGGGAGTTGTTTATGCTCCGGACCCCAAAAGGAACTGAAAAATTGCTGGGCTGCAAAATCGATGTTGTTATTACACCCTAATATACATACAATTTTGTGTTAAACTTATGTTTTTTTCCTTTATTGGAGTGAGCCAGCTGTCACTAATTTTTCTTTTTTTCTTATTCACTGCATTTTTCAGCAAGCCGAACATTATCTTTTTTTCAGGCAACAAGCATCTTCCAATCTGATCTTGCCGGAAACCATGCGCTTGCGTGTGGCCCGCGTGGCATCCGTAGAACCCCCAAAAGCAGTTACGGCTACGGAAACACCCGCTCCACAAACCCACGTTGTCTCATACTCCGGTGGCCATAAATCCGTCGGATATTGAAGATTGGCGTCGCATCCGGTTACAATTTTTATCAGCCTTGTAGAGGAGAAAAAGTCCAACACGACCAAGATGCTGCCGGGCTGCCACAGAACACCAACATCCAAGCCGGAAGCCTCGGACAAGGCAAATCCCATGTGATAGTATCCGAAAGAACCCAAGTCTGATAAGAATCGGTGATTCGGAATTAGTTAAAAAGTGAAGTGAAAAGTGAAATTATGCTTGCTTGAATAAAAAAAAATAATAAAAACAAAACAATAATTTTTTTTTCGAGTGCAATAACAAAAAATCCGAAATGACTGCACACGATAATAGCACGGCATCCCTGTTTGAAAAATGTCGCACGTCGTGCGAGCTGTCGCGCGGTTTTGATTTTACCGTTTCGATATCGATTGGTCGAAAGGACGACAAACGGACGACAAACACTCGACATGCCCGACATTGTTTTTTCCATCGATTTTCCTTCAATTTGACGTCACGATTTTCGTCGACGCAGTATGACAGTTCTCTTCAGTTGGTCTTGTTTGGACTTGATCAAATCAGAGAAACTTTGAGCCGAATCGAACCAGTTTACGTTGTTGAAAAGTTCGTGTGGATTTTTGCCGGTTGATTGGTAAGTTGTGTTGCTTTTTTGCGAGCGGTTTTATCACAGCAATATTTATATTCCAGATTTCCTGATTTCGGCCTTCGTGGTGGAGGAGGAGGAGAACGGGTCACATCGTTGCTCCGGCGGGCCATGCCGAAAGACGGAAAGGGAAGCACCCGGTCTGTGATCGAGGAAGCAGATTGGTGTTTAACTTTTCGCGGGAGGTGGCGGTGCATGGTTTTTATACGGTGAGTTGTGGTTTTGAAACGATAGAAGAGGTGTGCATCCTAGTGTGCATCCCATTTGGACGACGAAAAATAAATGAGGACGATGAAAGTGTGAGGGGGAAAGGGCTGGGGGTGGGGACTGGACAATTTAAAACCTGAACCATCACAAATTCTAAACAATAATATTCTATTTTTTCAATTCTGATTCTTTTCAATTCCACAATTCAAATTTTCTAAGATTCAAATAAATATAAAATAATACAACTAAAAGGTATGGTTTCGTTCAAAAATATGATAAAAATTAAAAATATACACTCAAACCCCGATGGTTTGACACCAACTGTTGTCAAACGAGCGGGGTCACTTTTTAGTTTGGCACCCCTTTTACACGGAGTTCACACACACTGCCAAACGTTTGTTTTGATAGTGTGCGTAAGCCCCATGTAAAAAGTGACAGTTTGTCACTTTTTAGTTTGACTTTGAAAACAAGACAAATATATTATAAAATTATAAAATTATAAAATTATAAAATTATAAAATTATAAAATTATAAAATTATAAAATTATACAATTATAAAATTATAAATTATAAAATTATAAAATTATAAAATTATAAAATTATAAAATTATAAAATTATAAAATTATAAAATTATAAAATTATAAAATTATAAAATTATAAAATTATAAAATTATAAAATTATAAAATTATAAAATTATAAAATTATAAAATTATAAAATTATAAAATTATAAAATTATAAAATTATAAAATTATAAAATTATAAAATTATAAAATTATAAAATTATAAAATTATAAAATTATAAAATTATAAAATTATAAAATTATAAAATTATAAAATTATAAAATTATAAAATTATAAAATTATAAAATTATAAAATTATAAAATTATAAAATTATAAAATTATAAAATTATAAAATTATAAAATTATAAAATTATAAAATTATAAAATTATAAAATTATAAAATTATAAAATTATAAAATTATAAAATTATAAAATTATAAAATTATAAAATTATAAAATTATAAAATTATAAAATTATAAAATTATAAAATTATAAAATTATAAAATTATAAAATTATAAAATTATAAAATTATAAAATTATAAAATTATAAAATTATAAAATTATAAAATTATAAAATTATAAAATTATAAAATTATAAAATTATAAAATTATAAAATTATAAAATTATAAAATTATAAAATTATAAAATTATAAAATTATAAAATTATAAAATTATAAAATTATAAAATTATAAAATTATAAAATTATAAAATTATAAAATTATAAAATTATAAAATTATAAAATTATAAAATTATAAAATTATAAAATTATAAAATTATAAAATTATAAAATTATAAAATTATAAAATTATAAAATTATAAAATTATAAAATTATAAAATTATAAAATTATAAAATTATAAAATTATAAAATTATAAAATTATAAAATTATAAAATTATAAAATTATAAAATTATAAAATTATAAAATTATAAAATTATAAAATTATAAAATTATAAAATTATAAAATTATAAAATTATAAAATTATAAAATTATAAAATTATAAAATTATAAAATTATAAAATTATAAAATTATAAAATTATAAAATTATAAAATTATAAAATTATAAAATTATAAAATTATAAAATTATAAAATTATAAAATTATAAAATTATAAAATTATAAAATTATAAAATTATAAAATTATAAAATTATAAAATTATAAAATTATAAAATTATAAAATTATAAAATTATAAAATTATAAAATTATAAAATTATAAAATTATAAAATTATAAAATTATAAAATTATAAAATTATAAAATTATAAAATTATAAAATTATAAAATTATAAAATTATAAAATTATAAAATTATAAAATTATAAAATTATAAAATTATAAAATTATAAAATTATAAAATTATAAAATTATAAAATTATAAAATTATAAAATTATAAAATTATAAAATTATAAAATTATAAAATTATAAAATTATAAAATTATAAAATTATAAAATTATAAAATTATAAAATTATAAAATTATAAAATTATAAAATTATAAAATTATAAAATTATAAAATTATAAAATTATAAAATTATAAAATTATAAAATTATAAAATTATAAAATTATAAAATTATAAAATTATAAAATTATAAAATTATAAAATTATAAAATTATAAAATTATAAAATTATAAAATTATAAAATTATAAAATTATAAAATTATAAAATTATAAAATTATAAAATTATAAAATTATAAAATTATAAAATTATAAAATTATAAAATTATAAAATTATAAAATTATAAAATTATAAAATTATAAAATTATAAAATTATAAAATTATAAAATTATAAAATTATAAAATTATAAAATTATAAAATTATAAAATTATAAAATTATAAAATTATAAAATTATAAAATTATAAAATTATAAAATTATAAAATTATAAAATTATAAAATTATAAAATTATAAAATTATAAAATTATAAAATTATAAAATTATAAAATTATAAAATTATAAAATTATAAAATTATAAAATTATAAAATTATAAAATTATAAAATTATAAAATTATAAAATTATAAAATTATAAAATTATAAAATTATAAAATTATAAAATTATAAAATTATAAAATTATAAAATTATAAAATTATAAAATTATAAAATTATAAAATTATAAAATTATAAAATTATAAAATTATAAAATTATAAAATTATAAAATTATAAAATTATAAAATTATAAAATTATAAAATTATAAAATTATAAAATTATAAAATTATAAAATTATAAAATTATAAAATTATAAAATTATAAAATTATAAAATTATAAAATTATAAAATTATAAAATTATAAAATTATAAAATTATAAAATTATAAAATTATAAAATTATAAAATTATAAAATTATAAAATTATAAAATTATAAAATTATAAAATTATAAAATTATAAAATTATAAAATTATAAAATTATAAAATTATAAAATTATAAAATTATAAAATTATAAAATTATAAAATTATAAAATTATAAAATTATAAAATTATAAAATTATAAAATTATAAAATTATAAAATTATAAAATTATAAAATTATAAAATTATAAAATTATAAAATTATAAAATTATAAAATTATAAAATTATAAAATTATAAAATTATAAAATTATAAAATTATAAAATTATAAAATTATAAAATTATAAAATTATAAAATTATAAAATTATAAAATTATAAAATTATAAAATTATAAAATTATAAAATTATAAAATTATAAAATTATAAAATTATAAAATTATAAAATTATAAAATTATAAAATTATAAAATTATAAAATTATAAAATTATAAAATTATAAAATTATAAAATTATAAAATTATAAAATTATAAAATTATAAAATTATAAAATTATAAAATTATAAAATTATAAAATTATAAAATTATAAAATTATAAAATTATAAAATTATAAAATTATAAAATTATAAAATTATAAAATTATAAAATTATAAAATTATAAAATTATAAAATTATAAAATTATAAAATTATAAAATTATAAAATTATAAAATTATAAAATTATAAAATTATAAAATTATAAAATTATAAAATTATAAAATTATAAAATTATAAAATTATAAAATTATAAAATTATAAAATTATAAAATTATAAAATTATAAAATTATAAAATTATAAAATTATAAAATTATAAAATTATAAAATTATAAAATTATAAAATTATAAAATTATAAAATTATAAAATTATAAAATTATAAAATTATAAAATTATAAAATTATAAAATTATAAAATTATAAAATTATAAAATTATAAAATTATAAAATTATAAAATTATAAAATTATAAAATTATAAAATTATAAAATTATAAAATTATAAAATTATAAAATTATAAAATTATAAAATTATAAAATTATAAAATTATAAAATTATAAAATTATAAAATTATAAAATTATAAAATTATAAAATTATAAAATTATAAAATTATAAAATTATAAAATTATAAAATTATAAAATTATAAAATTATAAAATTATAAAATTATAAAATTATAAAATTATAAAATTATAAAATTATAAAATTATAAAATTATAAAATTATAAAATTATAAAATTATAAAATTATAAAATTATAAAATTATAAAATTATAAAATTATAAAATTATAAAATTATAAAATTATAAAATTATAAAATTATAAAATTATAAAATTATAAAATTATAAAATTATAAAATTATAAAATTATAAAATTATAAAATTATAAAATTATAAAATTATAAAATTATAAAATTATAAAATTATAAAATTATAAAATTATAAAATTATAAAATTATAAAATTATAAAATTATAAAATTATAAAATTATAAAATTATAAAATTATAAAATTATAAAATTATAAAATTATAAAATTATAAAATTATAAAATTATAAAATTATAAAATTATAAAATTATAAAATTATAAAATTATAAAATTATAAAATTATAAAATTATAAAATTATAAAATTATAAAATTATAAAATTATAAAATTATAAAATTATAAAATTATAAAATTATAAAATTATAAAATTATAAAATTATAAAATTATAAAATTATAAAATTATAAAATTATAAAATTATAAAATTATAAAATTATAAAATTATAAAATTATAAAATTATAAAATTATAAAATTATAAAATTATAAAATTATAAAATTATAAAATTATAAAATTATAAAATTATAAAATTATAAAATTATAAAATTATAAAATTATAAAATTATAAAATTATAAAATTATAAAATTATAAAATTATAAAATTATAAAATTATTATAAAATTATAAAATTATAAAATTATAAAATTATAAAATTTAAAATTATAAAATTTAAAATTATAAAATTATAAAATTATAAAATTATAAAATTATAAAATTATAAAATTATAAAATTATAAAATTATAAAATTATAAAATTATAAAATTATAAAATTATAAAATTATAAAATTATAAAATTATAAAATTATAAAATTATAAAATTATAAAATTATAAAATTATAAAATTATAAAATTATAAAATTATAAAATTATAAAATTATAAAATTATAAAATTATAAAATTATAAAATTATAAAATTATAAAATTATAAAATTATAAAATTATAAAATTATAAAATTATAAAATTATAAAATTATAAAATTATAAAATTATAAAATTATAAAATTATAAAATTATAAAATTATAAAATTATAAAATTATAAAATTATAAAATTATAAAATTATAAAATTATAAAATTATAAAATTATAAAATTATAAAATTATAAAATTATAAAATTATAAAATTATAAAATTATAAAATTATAAAATTATAAAATTATAAAATTATAAAATTATAAAATTATAAAATTATAAAATTATAAAATTATAAAATTATAAAATTATAAAATTATAAAATTATAAAATTATAAAATTATAAAATTATAAAATTATAAAATTATAAAATTATAAAATTATAAAATTATAAAATTATAAAATTTTAAAATTATAAAATTATAAAATTATAAAATTATAAAATTATAAAATTATAAAATTATAAAATTATAAAATTATAAAATTATAAAATTATAAAATTATTAAATTTAAAATTTTAAAATTATAAAATTATAAAATTATAAAATTATAAAATTATAAAATTATAAAATTATAAAATTATAAAATTTTAAAATTTTAAAATTATAAAATTATAAAATTATAAAATTATAAAATTATAAAATTATAAAATTATAAAATTATAAAATTATAAAATTATAAAATTATAAAATTATAAAATTATAAAATTCCAAAATTCTAAAATTCCAAAATTCTAAAATTCCTAAATTTTAAAATTTTTAAATCTTAAAATTTTTAAATTCGAAAATTTTAAAATCTAATTTTAAAATTTTAGAGTACCTCAATACCAAAATCTTTAATTCAATTCGTGATATTTTTATAACTCCTGTTTTTTATTAGACCATTTTTTTTTTTAATTTTTACTTTGTAAAATCGTTTCAAAATTTTCAAAAATGATAGATTGTAGATGTGTTCCAATTTAAAATTTTAAAATTTAAGAATTTTCAGATTTTTTTTAAAGAATTTCTAAAAGTATAAAATATTTAAAAGAAATTCATAACTTTAACATTTTTAAAACTTAAAAAAATATTTTGTTTTTTTTTTAATTTTGTATAATTTTTGTACTTTGTATTTTTTCATTTTTAATTTTTTTATAATTTTTAGAATTTGTATCTTTTTATTAAAAAATATGAATAATTTGAATTTTAGCATTTTTTGAATTTACAATTTTGGAATTATATAACTGATAATTTTTTGAATTTTCAAATTCGTGCGATAAACGTTTTGGAAATTTAAGAACTTTATAATGTTAGATTTTTAGTATTTATGAATTGAAGAATTTTAGTAGCTCCTAATCTAATCTAATCGCAGCCAATCTTTCGAAGGGATCCTGGAGAGTGCCTTAGGTTTGATGACGCCTAGCACTCTTCTTGTCATTTATTAACATTTGTAGTGCGCCATTGCATCGGAATGCATTGAAACATCACAAGCGTTAAAGCGGCCAGGCCTACTGCGTAAAGCCGTATCGCAGAGATGACTCGTAATTGGGTTGAGTTTGAGCACTGAGTGTTCGAACAACAACACAATTCTGAATCGACAGGGGAGGAAAAAGCGTGGGGACACACCACCATACGCTCCGAGATTTGGTTGTATTCGTTGGGAGCACCATGCTAAGAAGGTTTGGTACTCCGGAACCCTCTGGGATGGGACATTGTATTTCCACGAATGACCTGGACACTATTTGCCGTGGTTATAGCGCCACAACTCGCTCTGAATTGAAGAATTTTAGTAGCTCCTAAAGTTTAATTCAGATCCACATTACCTCCTTGCCCTGATATACAGTGTAAACTAACAGGATATCGTTTCAATAAAATTACAATTACAATTACAAGAATTGGAGAATTGGTATTTAATTTTTTGTCAATTTCAAAATTTCATATTTTAGAATTTCATTTTTAAATATTTGAAGACATTGAGAATTTTAAGAATTAATAAATTCTAAAATTTAAAAAAATAACAATTTGCACAAAATCAAGAAATTAAATAAATTTAGAATTTTCAAATTCTTGCATTCTTAAGTTCTGGAATGCTAGAATTTTAAATAAGAAAGAAAAAGTTTCTAATTTAATTTTACAATTATCAAATCAAATCAGCGTTGAATTTTTTTTTTAAGGTTTAGTATATTAGATTTTTTTATTTTTCTGTTTGAAATTATTGAATTGAAAAGTTAAGAATTTGTGATGTTCCATTCATCCTATTTTTAATTTCGATCGTCCAATTCCAGCACACTCCTCCATCGTTTCTAAAACATGACTCACCAACCGTTTCCTCGGTCGCAAACTGGTTCCTTCCCGTCCCGTCTTCTGGAATGGCCCGCCCTCTTCCTCCTATACCGCTAGGAAGACCGAAATCTGGAATACAAGACACTTTGATTCGGTCGGTCGCCCACTCCGGCCGGAACTTTCCGGCAACCATAACACCTAAACTTTCCGGCAACCATAACACCTAATTATTTCGCTATTCTATTATGTCAATTTCTCTCTCTTTCCAGTGGCTCTCCGAGATCATTGTGGGTCAAGTATATTTTTAGAAGCATTTGTGTCGTTGTTCATAGGGTCATTGGGTGAATACTGAACACCTCGACCCAAATGCGACGTATAAACGCGGTTGCCTACTTGAACAATGCCAATATTTGAGTGGATTAAAGCCACCGCACTGAAAAAAATCAATTCCCGTAATCGTGAATAAGGTTCACGAATGTGAGATCCACGAAGGAATTTATTAATGAGTATGGTGCATTTGCACCATAAACGTGAATATATTCCTTCGTGGTTCTCATAATCGTGAACTGACTTCACGGTTTCGAGAAATGATTTTTTTCTGTGCGGCTTATTTTCGCAGTAATTTTGAGTTTTTGACCCGCTCTTCTATTATGTAAATTTCTCTCTCTTTAGAATTAGGTGTTATGGTTGCGTCGGAGACATGGAACAAATGTTATACGATTATCCAGTAGAAACAGATCACGTTCTAAGAGGTCGCCGGAATACAGTGCAAATTTTTTTCTCTAATTATCTTCTTTATTCAATGTTTATCACTTTCCAATGTTTCTCACCATGAGACATGTGTTGCTCTAACATTTCGTTAATATATTAAAAAGTATATTAAAATTTCGTTATGGCAGCGTCATCAGTGCATAATTGACAAAGGGAGCGCGTGGTCGTAAAAAAATATTCGGAGTGAAAAGTGTTTTTTTTGTGTGAGCCTTTTGTTTCGCATTTTTGTCGTGAATTGTGCGCTGCGAGGAGAAGATTACCCTCTGAAAAAGCAGCGTCATCAGTGCATAATTGACAAAGGGAGCGCGTGGTCGTAAAAAAATATTCGGAGTGAAAAGTGTTTTTTTTGTGTGAGCCTTTTGTTTCGCATTTTTGTCGTGAATTGTGCGCTGCGAGGAGAAGATTACCCTCTGAAAATGCAGCGTCATCAGTGCATAATTGATTAAGGGAGCGCGTGGTCGTAAAAAATATTCGGAGTGAAAAGTGATTTTTTTTGTGTGTGCCTTTTGTTTCGCATTTTTGTCGTGAATTGTGATATAGTTTTCGATTAAAAAGGATCCGAGTTCGCTAGGTTTATCGCGTAACAAAATTATTTTGATTCATCAAGAACGTCATGTGGTGCGCGAGTCTTTTTTGTGTTGAAAAGACCTTCCCATAGCTCCGTAGCTCGGAGGGCTCGACGTCGGTTGTTTGTGTGTAAAGCCCTCTCCATAGCATCGTAGCTCGAGAGGCAACGAAAATCAATACCTTATCTAGCTAACAGAAAGAAGATAGGAAGGCACTTGATGATTGAGTTCGTCGCGTCTATTCCGTAACAAATTCATGAACTAAATGATTATATAATTAAAAATCAGACTACGCTATCATTGCAGCATTGCGTTTAACACCTCATTTTATAAATAAATAGTATTTGGTTATATCTTTCCACAGCCGGCTGTCTAAGATTAAACCATTTCATTAAAAATTTAACAACAGTTAAACGGGAAATGTCTCATCCGCAGCAACCGATTGTTTGCCTTGAGAATAAAATATAATACCTTTCAACAAACACTATGATTTTGGGTCGCATCATCATCTTCTATGATGAATCCTGACCAAACACCCTATCCTACTAACCAATTTTCAGGTTCCTGGCGCTTGTGGGGTGTAAGCACAGAGTAAATCAGCTGCCCTAGTAGCAACCTGCGCTAACTAACATTCCCGTCCCTTAAAATCGAGATCTACAAACTGACATGGCGGGCGCCGTTGGTGGCCAATGACTGTTACCTATTCGCAACTGATCTTGTTTTGGCAATCATGGTGTTTTATCTTTTCAGCGCATTCATACATGCTGTTGATAAGGGAAATACCACTTGGTAGTCGAAGCCTATGATCAGTAGTGCTGAAAGGATATTACGGTTCTGTTCAGCAACGGAGAAGGACAACCATGGGTGGTCTCTCATGCTCATGCTAAAAAGTATATTAAAATTTCGTTATTCTATCAAGATGATTTTATTATTCTTGAAGTTTCCTCCTCCTTGGTGCGATGAAATGTTTTCATAAAATCCACCTTAATTGTAAGTTTGATAATACAACACAGGTAAGTTTAACAATAACAATACGGCTCTAGATTTAATGGGTTTTTGGAAGGCATCCAGGTTTTTAAGCGAAGATGGCGTTCGAATGTTGAACGTCCGATATGTCAAAATCGCGCAGTAGCACAAATATTAGACAAAAAATGGCTGTCATGCCATGGCACACTTTTTCACAATGTTGGTACCACTGCGCGATTTTGACATTTCGAGCGTTCACCATTCGAACGCCATTTTCGCTTAAAAGCTGGATAGTAAAAAGTAAATCTTTCCGAGTTCCTGAGGGGAACACCCTTGAAGAGTATCGGGGCCGGCATTTACAAAGCGGATTCAGTGGCAATTTCATTCTCAACTTAATGTTAACATGTTAAGGTTAATGTTAACATTCCATAGGTCGCCTCCCTAAGGTGTCGTGATAAGGTCCAGTTTGTGAAGATACACTACCTTCCCTTTACTAAGCAATCAATTCCAGAAGGGTAAAGATCACCAGTTGTGATGGTCCGAGCCGGGATTTGAACCCCGATCTACCGCTTACGAGGCGGAAGCGTTACAACTAGGCTACGTGGCTCGGTCTTTTTGGAAAGTATTCGTCAAACTAAACTTAAAAATGATGAAAAGTCAGAATCGTCCAAAACACACATGGGAAAAATTTAATTTCAAATATAATTTCTGTTCTCTAAGCGGCATTCTTGCAGCAAGCAGAATTTCTGCAGCGTCTTAACTACATTGCCTAATCAATGAGCGTGAATCAAATTATTCATAAATAAAACTAATTTTGTGTTTCTTTTATTTCAGCCAAAATTCTGCCAGCTTTTCAAAGCAAGCCGAAATGGAATAGAACGTTTGGAAATAAGTGACAGTGAATTAGACAAAAACACAAGAATTGTTACACTAGAGAACTGCGTTAAGATTGTTCTTGAGCAAGCTCCTTCAAATATCATCAATGTTGTTACTAAAACAGGACAAATTCAGTTAGGTTCGTCCAGTGACGTAACTGCAAAGCAATGGAAGATTGCATTGCAATCTGTTGCTTTCAAAGAGAAAATTTCACAAACTTGCATTTTGAATGAAAATTCAAGTATTGAAGAAGACAATGATTTGTATTGCTCATCGTATAGCGATATATTCACAGCAACCTTAATCCCAACAGACGCCTCGTTGAAATGTGGTCTTGAATGTAGAATGTATACGCTGATGCTTACTAATACAGAGATTCAATTGAAATGTTATGATAATGAAGCTGTGGTCGTTGCTAGTTGGCCATACAGGTTCATTAGGAAGTATGGATATCGCGAGGGAAAATTTACTTTCGAAGCTGGACGAAAGTGTGACACTGGCGAAGGCACTTTTAAGCTGGACAATGTTAATCCGCAGGAAATATTTCGATGTATGTCAACCAAAATGAAATCGATGAAAAAAAATATGACCAGTGAAAGTTTCAACACCAGCAGCACCCATAACATTCCAAGTCAGTTTAGTGCTGCATTTTCTATGGAGCCTGGTTCTAGAAGCCCTCTACCTCCAACTACTCAGGCACAATTTATTGATCTTGAAACCCCATTCCGTAGTATGGTTGCCTCCCTTGACATACCCTACCCTCCAAATAAACCACCGCGAAAAACAACTGTTCAGCAGCACAACTTTTCTAAAATTCCGGAGAGCCGAAATAATATTTCTGCATGCAATGTCTCATCTGTCTTCATTCAAAGTAATCATAGCAACCAGGAGTTATCTGTTAATACTAATAGTAATTCTGTGCCATTGTCCCCGAAAAATGATCGGGAGTACGAAAGTGTTGAAGACATAACTGATGCTTGGAAAAAACTTGGTATTGACGATGTTAAGCATACTGAGAGTTCCCTTACCATGCCGGAAAGTAGTAGTAGTGCAACGCATAGTGATAGCAGCTACGATAAACTGGATTTTTTCAGAACCAGTCATAAAGCAAGTTCCGGATATAAAACAATTGTGCCAATAAAACAGAAAGGTTCTATCACACAAGGTAGTTTATCGGACGATTATGAAATAGTTGGAGATCCACCCACTTCTTCCACACTATTTGCTTGTAACAGCAATGTTGTTGACGTGTTCGATAACTGTGGTAATCAAATGACAATTACATCTCCAGATACTTTAGTATGTAGGGTGGCGGATGATAGTTATCAAGGATATGGTATGATACGCAAATCAAACACAAATAATCAAACATCAACTGCCTCTTACCCAACAAACTGTGTTAATATTGTTCGGAATGATGAAGATAATAATATTTCTAAGCATGAATATGCAACTGTTAGCAAACCCAAGCATGTGTAATTTTTTGGGCAATTAAAGATGAAATTTTACATTTTTTGAATGCATGTTTTCTTCCTATCCGAAAATCTTACAACAAGTAATTCATGACAGTGAACTAGGGCATAATCTAACGGACACTAACATTTCATAAGATTTTCTAGCCGGTTAAAATTTAACCAATTTTTTGTCGTGCACATTCAAAACATGCGCGCATATTGTTGGAGCAATCCATGATGTCATCCTGGCCAAATAAAAAATACGAACTACGGAAATGTCAACTTTGGGGAATCACTCACTCATCTTCCACAACTGTCTTACCCAGTAAACATCATCTCGAGGCCTCGATTCTCGTGCACGTGCTGCTTGTCGACTCGTGGCTCAGGAACACCGCGTCCGTGTGGTTGACGAACAGTTGTGGTGGCTGGTACATGGAGGACACGTGGTGGGTCCACGGCCGAGTGGATTGCAGAGGGGAAATCTAGCGTTTGTACAGGTTCGCGCGCCGCTGTCCAGCAGCGTCGTCTGGGCCGTCCAGACCGGGATGCCCCCAGATAGGTACTCGACTTTCAGCAAGCGGTTTGGATGTGGTAGACACACCTTGGGCGTCTTCTTCTGATTGACGAACCGGCCGTACAAAAAGGTACTTCCGGCAGATGGGTATACTCTTTTGCGAGTTAGGATACAACGATCTGAGTATTGCTTCCTTAATGTTGATCACCGCGCACGGTGAGAAGCTCGGGCCCTCGATTGACTAGGCACCCGGAAATGCGACCTCGGGACACCGCGATGTCACGGAATCGGTGCTTGCGGGGAACACCGACTAGCGGTCCGGGATTCCTCTTATTCGACACTTAAAGGTCCTACAAGTGAGCGTGTAGAAAAAAGATAGTAAGTGAAAGCCAAAGGGGTTGACACATAGAATATTTTTATTCGAATCATTCCGTTCATTCCAGAATTATTCCAGAATGATGGTGGAATAATTCCGTTTTCCAAAATTATTGCAAATTTAATTTTTGCGTGTAAGCGCATTTTCATCTGTCAAACTGGGAAAAAAGTAAACATCGTGTGTCGCTGAAAATTTAATTGTCCGCAAAAATTCGAAGCAAAATCCGGCCGGAAGCTGCTAGAAACTTGCACCCGGTGGTGCTGCTGAGCATGGCGAACCACCTTAGCCGGACGGGGAACATAGGCAACCGCATGGGTGCTGCTTGGCTGCTAACGGACAAAGGTCGCGCTGAACATGTCTTCCTCGACCACGACTACCTGGAGTATTTGTACGGCATGGTCAAGAAGGCATGAAGAATCTGGCCGCTGCCCGAGACCGAACTGGCCAAGAAGGCTTCTGCCGCTTAGAAGGGAGCGGCTGCTGCTGCTGCTGCCGGAAGCGGTGCCGTTGCCAGAAAAGGCTGCGTCTGTCCCGCAGCCCCAAGCTCCCATGAAAATCGGTGTCAACATACTGGTGGTCCTGATCTACCTGGGTGTCAACAAGAACCACGTCAAGGCTGTCAAGAAGTTGTCAAAGTGTACAAGTTTTGTGGCCGGACGGCAAGAAAAAGGCATACGGGGGGCTTGCGCGCGACTACGACGAAGGTCTTCGAAGTTTTTTTTTCTTTTTTTTTTTTGACAAGTTAGATGGTTTTAACAACGATTTCTTTTTCGGGACTTGAACAAAACATCTCCGACACGGCCACCGTAATCTCCTATGTCGAAGGCACAACATTCAATATATAATCCGGGTCATTGCGTTAAGCGCTGGAGGCTCAGGCCTTGCCAACAAGATGGCCCTTCCGACGGAGAACCCACCTGGCAGCAGGCCGCCCATGAAAGCTGGAAGGTCTGCTTCGTCCTAAGACCCTCCCCGGTGGGTGTCCAACCCGGAAAATTCGGACCTGAACGACGGCGAACGGAGCATGACACCTAACGACTTCTACATCGATCCAACGAAACGCTGAACGGAGGATTGGTCATCGCGAACTAAACCAGAAGCCTGGCAGCAAAGTGGCCGTCGTACCACACGGTGTGTTTTTTAGAACAAACTAATGATTAAAAATTCGGTATGTCTGATATTTGGCACCGTGAAAGAAGGGCTCTTCCTCGACATTTTGCGGGGTATACCGAAATATTTCGTCGGGGGGTCTAGAGCAATTTTTTTTTTTTGAAGATTATTTTTCGATTTTATTGAATATTTGTTCAAAAAAATCACAGAATCTCGATGCATTCATGTTGATATCACTCAAATTTCTTATGAATATGCCTTAGAGACTCTAACCAACTATATTTGACCAATATTTGACCTCCACTAAAAAAAATCTAAACAAATTTTCCAGATTTCTAGCTTTCTTTGAAATTACCTCAAAATCTAAGCTGGTGAAGCGAGCGGCCGGTCCAAGGCACTGCAACTCTGGATATTTCGGATGTAACACAGTTAAACACTTTCAACTTCGTGCTTTTCAAAGATACTTTTGATTTTTATTCAGTTATCTTAGCTTAGAAATACAATTTTGTAACATAATGAGCTAAAACTGAAATCAAGTTCTCTAGAAAAGGTCAAAGTTGACAACTCACTGACTTGTCTCCGACTCCGACTGGACTTGGACTTCACTCCACTCCACTTCGCACTTCAACTTCACACTTCCGACTGCCCAACTTGATTTCAGTTTGGCTTTTTATACTAAATCTAGTTATTTACTTAATTATTCAATATCTTATATTTTTACCCCCACTCTAGTTTTTTTGAAGTTGCATTATATATCCGTCCTTTTCGGTTTCTCTTATATAGTATATTTTGTTTCATTTACAACCCCCACTCCAACCTGTATTTTTCTTAATATAATGAAAACTTTTCTTAATTCTCTCTTTTTCCCAAAATTCTCTTTTCAACAATATATAACTCTCTTTTTTTATTACTCCCATTCTTAATTTTATAAAATCCTAATATAAATGTTCTATTTCTTTCCACCACGCTCTAATTCTCCCTTTTCGTGAGAACTCAGATGTTCTCATAATATTGACCCGAAATTAGTCGAGGTCCTTTTATGACTTAACCCATAAATAATGTCATTTTATTGTTTTCTTGACGCGCATGTCCCTTTTATCTGATCCTCGTCGGGCAACCGTCTGCGCGTGCCACTTAAGTGGGTCATAAAAGTGCTGTCGGTTTTTTCCGTCCTACGCATCATCCTCTTAATTGATTTTTTTATAGTCATCCTTTTTCTTTTCATCTCTCTTGATTCGTTTTTTCAGGTAGAGACGCATCGAGCTCTACAGGCTCAATAAAAACTCCTTACCTGCTCTGTATGGTAGAACAGAGCTAAGCTCTGTATGCAGCGAACAGAGCCAGCTCTGTATGGGGAAAAATAATATTGATTTGCATATATCTCAAAAACGATAAGTTTTAGAAAGTTGACATGTTGTAGAAAGTTGCTGGTACCAAAAGGTTCTATATTATTCATTTTGACATCAATACAATTTGATTGATTTTAGTTGTGCAAAACAAGTAAAAACTATTTATTTTCTAAGATACAAGGTATAGAATATTTTTGTTTTGGACAAAGTTGCTCAGCTACCAAAAATGAACAACTCTCTCGAAAACACCAAAGGTCTACCTTCAATAGATACCGAAATAAAAAATAAAAACTCTTTTTATAATAAATACTGCTTGCGACAAACACAAAGCGACCGCCCCTGTTTGAAAAATGTCGCACGTCGTACGAGTTGTCGCACGGTTTTGATTTTACCGTTTCGGTATCGATTGGTCGAAAGGACGACAAACGTACGACAAACACTCGGCATGCCCGACGTTGTTTTTTCCATCGATTTATCTTCAATTCGACGTCGATTATCGTCGACGCAAACAGTTTGATAGTTCTCTTCAGTTGAACTTGTTCGGACTTGATTGCAACCGAGTCGAACAAATTGTTGTTGGTTTTAGGCTTTGGGAGGATTTTGGCCAGTTTAAAGGTAAGTTGTGTTCTAGATTGAATTACTTTTTCTGCCGGAAAGTTCCGGCCGGAGTGGGCGACAACCGAATCAAATTGTCTTGTATTCCAGATTGCGGACTTCGTGGCGGTATAGGAGGAAGAGGAGGACGGGAAATATGGATTCTTCGGCGAGCCATTCCGGCAGACGGGACGGGAAGGAACCAGTTTGCGATCGAGGAAGCCGTTAGTGTTTGGTGTTTTACTTTCCGCGGGAGATTGCCTCCATATCTAATGGAACTGGTGAGTCATGTTTTAGAAACGATGGAGGAGGTGTGCTGGGAGTGCGATTGGACGATCGAAATTAAAAATTAGATGAACATCACAAATTCTTAACTTTTTAATCCAATAATGCTTAAAAAAAACTTCAACGCTGATTTGATTTGATAATTGTAAAATTAAATTATAAAGTTTTTCATTCTTAATTTAAAATTCTAGCATTTCAGAACTTAAGAATGCAAGAAATTGAAAATTCTAAATTCATTTAATTTCTTGATATTGTGCAAATTGTTAATATTCTTAAATTATACAATTCATTAATTTAAAATTGTCAAAGTCTTCAAATATTAAAAAAAATAAACTCTAAAATATGAAAATTTTAAAATTGACAATAATTTAAATATTAAAATTCCCTAATTCTTAAATACAATTTTTTTTCAATTCATAAATACTAAAAATCCAACATTATAAAGTTCATAAATTCCCAAAACGTTAGTCGCACGAGTTGAAATTTTTAATTCTAAAATTATATGTTCTAAAATTCCAAAATTGTAAATTCTAAAATGCTAAAATTCAAATAATTTATATTTTTAAATAAAAATTATCAAAAATTCTATTTGTTATAAATTCTACGCATTTTAAAAATTAGTAAGTTTCTTAAAATTCTAAAAATTAAAAATCTCTTTTTTGCACATCTTAAATTTTTGATAATTTTAAATAAAATAAATTTAAAAATTCTAAAATTGAGCATGAGCATGAGCATGAGCATGGTTGACTGCCAATGAGCTGCTACTCCGTTATTGACAGATCAGCTGAAGTTAAACAATGAATCGAAAATGATCAGTGGGAGCCAACCATCCGTTCACTGTTTAACCCTGAAGACCCTGACTTTATTAGTCAATACCGGCGCCCTCCCAAGAAGCCTGCAGTTCAACAAAAGGGAGGAATGTTAGTCCGATAGTTGAAGTTGCAGACTCATCAAGCACATAGTTTTTCGCTATATACTTGTTGATACCGCTTGAGACCGTTGAATCCACAGCATCTCCTTCAAGCATCACGTGATTATTTTTTTGGGTTAGTAGGATAAGGTATTGGCTTTTCGATGCCTCCCGAGCTACGATGCTATGGGGAGGACTTTCATAACAAACCCGTCGGCGAGCCTTCCGAGCAACGATGCTATGGGAAGGTCTTTCTAATTAGCACACCAAAACACTCACGCACAGGTATTTAAATACTGAATAAATGTAATTTTTCATCACGATTACCCAGACGACATTGATGATAAAGGAAGGACTTTTCTACAGTCATTTACAGTAATACTTAAACTTATTTTAATGCAACAATTCACACGACGTCGTGCCTCCTGATCAACGATGATGTAGGAAGGACTTGAGCAAGCCAATCAGGATGAAACACGAAATAAAATTCTTTCTTTTCACACACAATGCCACATAATTGACCGCGCGTCACCACCCAACTAATTGAACTGATTTTCTTCTGCTTGTGGGCAAGCCAACCAGGATGAAACACGAAATAAAATTCTTTTCTTTTCACACACAATGCCACATAATTGACCGCGCGTCACCACCCTACTAATTGAACTGATTTTCTTCTGCTTGTGGGCAAGCCAATCAGGATGAAACACGAAATAAAATTCTTTTCTTTTCACACACAATGCCACATAATCGACCGCGCGTCACCACCCAACTAATTGAACTGATTTTCTTCTGCTTGTGGGCAAGCCAATCAGGATGAAACACGAAATAAAATTCTTTTCTTTTCACACACAATGCCACATAATTGACCGCGCGTCACCACCCAACTAATTGAACTGATTTTCTTCTGCTTGTGGGCAAGCCAACCAGGATGAAACACGAAATAAAATTCTTTTCTTTTCACACACAATGCCACATAATTGACCGCGCGTCACCACCCAACTAATTGAACTGATTTTCTTCTGCTTGTGGGCAAGCCAACCAGGATGAAACACGAAATAAAATTCTTTTCTTTTCACACACAATGCCACATAATTGACCGCGCGTCACCACCCAACTAATTGAACTGATTTTCTTCTGCTTGTGGGCAAGCCAATCAGGATGAAACACGAAATAAAATTCTTTTCTTTTCACACACAATGCCACATAATTGACCGCGCGTCACCACCCAACTAATTGAACTGATTTTCTTCTGCTTGTGGGCAAGCCAATCAGGATGAAACACGAAATAAAATTCTTTTCTTTTCACACACAATGCCACATAATTGACCGCGCGTCACCACCCAACTAATTGAACTGATTTTCTTCTGCTTGTGGGCAAGCCAATCAGGATGAAACACGAAATAAAATTCTTTTCTTTCACACACAATGCCACATAATTGACCGCGCGTCACCACCCAACTAATTGAACTGATTTTCTTCTGCTTGTGGGCAAGCCAATCAGGATGAAACACGAAATAAAATTCTTTTCTTTTCACACACAATGCCACATAATTGACCGCGCGTCACCACCCAACTAATTGAACTGATTTTCTTCTGCTTGTGGGCAAGCCAATCAGGATGAAACACGAAATAAAATTCTTTTCTTTTCACACACAATGCCACATAATTGACCGCGCGTCACCACCCAACTAATTGAACTGATTTTCTTCTGCTTGTGGGCAAGCCAATCAGGATGAAACACGAAATAAAATTCTTTTCTTTTCACACACAATGCCACATAATTGACCGCGCGTCACCACCCAACTAATTGAACTGATTTTCTTCTGCTTGTGCGCAAGCCAACCAGGATGAAACACGAAATAAAATTCTTTTCTTTTCACACACAATGCCACATAATTGACCGCGCGTCACCACCCAACTAATTGAACTGATTTTCTTCTGCTTGTGGGCAAGCCAACCAGGATGAAACACGAAATAAAATTCTTTCTTTCACACACAATGCCACATAATTGACCGCGCGTCACCACCCAACTAATTGAACTGATTTTCTTCTGCTTGTGGGCAAGCCAATCAGGATGAAACACGAAATAAAATTCTTTTCTTTTCACACACAATGCCACATAATTGACCGCGCGTCACCACCCAACTAATTGAACTGATTTTCTTCTGCTTGTGTGCAAGCCAATCAGGATGAAACACGAAATAAAATTCTTTTCTTTCACACACAATGCCACATAATTGACCGCGCGTCACCACCCAACTAATTGAACTGATTTTCTTCTGCTTGTGGGCAAGCCAACCAGGATGAAACACGAAATAAAATTCTTTCTTTTCACACACAATGCCACATAATTGACCGCGCGTCACCACCCAACTAATTGAACTGATTTTCTTCTGCTTTGGGCAAGCCAATCAGGATGAAACACGAAATAAAATTCTTTCTTTCACACACAATGCCACATAATTGACCGCGCGTCACCACCCAACTAATTGAACTGATTTTCTTCTGCTTGTGGGCAAGCCAACCAGGATGAAACACGAAATAAAATTCTTTCTTTTCACACACAATGCCACATAATTGACCGCGCGTCACCACCCAACTAATTGAACTGATTTTCTTCTGCTTGTGGGCAAGCCAACCAGGATGAAACACGAAATAAAATTCTTTCTTTTCACACACAATGCCACATAATTGACCGCGCGTCACCACCCAACTAATTGAACTGATTTTCTTCTGCTTGTGGGCAAGCCAATCAGGATGAAACACGAAATAAAATTCTTTTCTTTTCACACACAATGCCACATAATTGACCGCGCGTCACCACCCAACTAATTGAACTGATTTTCTTCTGCTTGTGGGCAAGCCAACCAGGATGAAACACGAAATAAAATTCTTTTCTTTTCACACACAATGCCACATAATTGACCGCGCGTCACCACCCAACTAATTGAACTGATTTTCTTCTGCTTGTGGGCAAGCCAACCAGGATGAAACACGAAATAAAATTCTTTTCTTTTCACGCACAATGCCACATAATTGACCGCGCGTCACCACCCAACTAATTGAACTGATTTTCTTCTGCTTGTGGGCAAGCCAACCAGGATGAAACACGAAATAAAATTCTTTTCTTTTCACACAATGCCACATAATTGACCGCGCGTCACCACCCAACTAATTGAACTGATTTTCTTCTGCTTTGGGCAAGCCAATCAGGATGAAACACGAAATAAAATTCTTTTTTCACACACAATGCCACAATTGACCGCGCGTCACCACCCAACTAATTGAACTGAATTTAAAAAATTCTAAAAACAAAAAAAAATAAAAAAAA